>NW_007259238.1:863789-892758 GCF_000164805.1 Carlito syrichta
CCGCCTGGGCAGCAAGACCTCATCTCTGCAATAAATCAAAAAATCAGCCGGGCGTGGTAGGGCATGCCTGTAATTCTGGCTACTTGGCAGGCTGAGGTGGAAGGATCGCCGGAGCCCAGCAGGTCGAGGCTGCGATGGCTGAGAGCAGCCACTGCACTCCAGTCTGGGCGACAGAGTGAGACTCCAACTCAAAAAAAAAAAAAAGAGAGACGTTTGAATAATGAGGTTTGGAAGAAAATCCTGTCTTTAATCCAGAAAAGGAAAAATGTGAATGAGTTTCATATCAGCTCTTACAGTGAACTTCTGTTGTAAAGTTTAGTCACTCTATCTGCTCTCAAATAAGAATCTTCACACCTAGACATGTGAAGATTCAATGTATGGTGGAGAATGTCTTGCTCTGTTGACTACACATGTGCTTCCTCAAGTTGCCCTATCTTCCTGCTATAACTTGATTGGAATGGGTGATAAGCTACAGTGAAGGGCTTAAGCTGTATCTGAAGACTGAAATGAAGGTGTCAAATGAACCTGTGCAAATGTGGACAGTATTTCTAAACTGCTTTTTTATTACCGTGGTGATCAGAATTTTTTTTTCTATTTGAACATAGGTTTATCTTTCCTTACTTAATGAGTATGCTTTGCTAGATGTACCTAGTACCACCACAGAAACACCTGATAGAGCTAATTGTGTGCCTGTCAACAAATTGCCACTACCTTCTTTGACCTGATAACTAACACCTCTCCTAATGAAACATCCTGCTTCCCTTCTTGCTCCTTTCCAAAATATTTTCCATAAAACAACCCAACATGATCTTTTTAAAGTGTAAATTGATACGTTAGTCCTCTTCATAAACCTTTTTAATGACTTTTCATTGCACCTGAGATAAAATTTACACACTTGAATACAAATACAAGACCCTCATAATCTAACCTGTCTCTCCCTCTGTTGGGCAGTTAAGCCAGTTGTCATGACCTTAAAGTTTTTACCTTTTTTAACTTCAGGTACCTCACCTATACTACTCCTTCTTCTTGGAGTGTTTTTTCCTCTTGTTTTACTAAGTGAATTCTTCCTTTGATTCTCAGATTATAATTGATTTTCTTAGAGAGTCTTTTCCTGATCTTCATATCTAAAAGTCTATACACACTCACACACCATTAATTTCTCTTCATAGCACTTACTTTTCAAAATGGATGTTTGTGTGTGTTTGTTTAATGCCGGTCTTTTCTACTCAACTGTAAACCCCTTGAGGTCAGGGATCACATCTGTTTGTTTCACCATTATATAGCCTTTATAGTTTCTAGAACAGGGCCTGGAAAGCGCTAATCACTGTGGAATGCATGTTTGATACTTGGAATTTGGACATTACTATGGCTTACATAACATACTATTTTCCTACCAATTAAAAACCTTTTTATACTTTTAGTAAAACTTTGTTTTCACAATAGTGTCTTTAAATGTCTTGAAATAATTGAATTTTGTAGCTTTTGGAATTAACCACATCCTTTTAGACCTAATTTAAGGCCTAATGCACCACCCCCTTCTTTCTTTTCTTCCTTCCTTCCTTCCTTCCTTCCTTTTTTTTTTTTTTTTTAAAGTCAAGGTCTCACTCTGTTGCCTAGACTGGAGTACAGTGGCACAATCATGGCTTACCACAGCCTTGACCTGCTGGGCTCGGGCGATTCTTCTGCCTCAGCCTTCAAAGTAGCTGAAACTACAGGCATATGCCACCATCCCAGCTAATGACTGATTGATTGATTGTAGAGACGAGACCTCACCATATTGCGCAGGCTGGTCTCCAACTCCTGGGCTCAGGCAAACCTTTCTCTTTGGCCTCCCAAAATGCTGGGATTATAGGTGTGAGTCACTGAGCCTGGGTGGATATAATTTCTTCTTTAGCCATCTAAATTAACTTGTGATCCCTGACAAGTGTGAAATTGTAAAAATCTCTTAAATTGTAGAAGTAATTTGTTTTTCCATAGAAAATACAGATAATATGTATAGAGGATCTTCCTTCACCATTTCCCTATCTTCATTCCTAAAAGATAATTACTGTTATCAGTTTGGTTTATATTGTACTACACATTTTCAAGGCATATATAGACTATATATTTTTAAATAAAAAGTCGGAAGATGTTGAGAGACATGTGTATTCTGCACATGAAATAATACTGTAGTTACCATTCCTCTGCTCAGATTTTCTCTTTTTGTGTATTTATTTAGGATAAACTTTTTTTTTTGAGTTGGAGTCTCACTCTCACCCAGACTAGAGTGCAGTGGCATACTCACGGCCACCCCAGCTGGTGATCCTTCTGCCTCAGCCTTCCAAATAGCTGGAACTACAGGCGTGCTACCATGCCCAGCTAATTTTTTAATTTATTGTGGAGATGAGGGCTCGCCAAGTTGCCTGGACTAGTCTTGAACCCATGGACTCAGGCAGTCTACTCGCCTCAGCCTCCCAAAGTGCTGGGATTATAGGCTGAACCACTGAGCCTGGCCAGGATAAACTTTTAAAAGTGATAACTAGATTGAAGAGTATACACATTTTGAATTTTGATAGATAGTTCCAAATTGCCTCCCCAAAGGGTTGTTTTTTAAATAACATACTTGTGGGGTTTTTGTTTAGGAAAGTAATGTAATGTTTACTGTAGACTATTTGATAAATATAACAAAGCACCTAAAAAAAAAACCTGTTTTATTGTCTGGTGGTGATATTTTATATCCATTCAGTCTTTTTTTCTGTGCACACAGAAAAATTATTTTTCTAAGACTTGAATCATACTATTCAAACTGCTTTGCAGTTTACAGTTTTTATCATTATAATTAATATGACTTTGAAATGTGTTTATATTCTATTTAGTTATACTGTAATTTATTTAACTAATTCTATAGTTTTGGAAATCCAGAGTATTTCAAATACTTTGCTCTTTTAGGTAGCACTGGTATGCATATCTTCATATGTATATATTTTTATATCTTTCGATGCTTTTTCAATATATATTCTGGATTTGCTATGTCAGAGTCTGAAAATTTCATATGTATTACCAAATTGCTCTCCAGAAAAGTGTCAAGTTATATCTTACTGGTAATCTCAGTGTGCCCATTTTTTCTGCAATCTGATAGATTTTTAAAAAATACCAGTTTAATTAGAAATTAAGTTTTAAAAGTAAGTAAGAAACAGGAGATATAGCTATAATATGAAACAGGAATTGAATTTTGAGACATAGCAATTTGTACTGAATAAGCTGTATTCCTATGTGGTTCAGCTAATAAATGTCCTTTATTCTCTTTGCTATTTCATTTATTCTTTTTTTGTATGTCACTGTTCTTTGGTTTACTGTCATTTTATTCTATTCACCTATGCCTTTTCACCTAGAGACCAAATGAGAGGGTTGACATTGTATCAGAACAACCACAGGAAGATCCAGTACTAAAAGAAGAAGCCCCAGTGAGTAGCTTCATTGAATACCGTCTAACCAAATATAGTGTAAGAAAGTGAAACAGTGAATAAACCTCAACACATTCAACTGTTATGGCTCCATACTTCTTTTATTTCAGAAATTATACTTAGATAAATCTTGGAACTGGTTTAAAAGGTGGATATTTTTAGTGAATTATTTTCCTTTTCAGAACTATGACCATTTGTGTGTGTGTGTGTGTGTGTGTGTGTGTGTGTGTAATTGATCATGTGTATTCTCAACATGCCCTATCAATAACTTGGCAACAGAAGGCATCAGTCCTATTTTTAATATTTGGAAAGGGGCTTATTAATTTTTTTCCTCTTTCTTCACTTTTGCTAGTTATAGATAGCAGGTCTCAGAAAAAAAGTATAATTGAAGATAAATTTTACATTGCTAGCATTTTAAATATACTTTGTACATAGTTTCTTTTTCTTTTTCTTTTTTTTTTTTGAGTTGGAGTCTCACTTAGTCGCCCAGACTGGAGTGCAGTGGCTGCTCTCTGCCACCACAGCCTTGACCTGCTGGGCTCCGGCGATCCTTCCGCCTCAGCCTTCCAAGTAGCCGGAATTACAGGCATACGCTACCATGCCCGGCTGATTTTTTGATTTATTGTAGAGATGAGGTCTCGCTGCCCAGGCAGGTCTCAAACCTGCGGGCTCAGGCAATCCACTCACCTCAGCCTCCCAAAGGCTCAGGATTACAGGCTGAGCCACTGAGCCCGGCTCATAGTTTCTTTTTAAAGATTTCTCTTCTGATGAAGTTTTATGATCTTTTCCTGTAGGTTCAACCGATACTCTCTAATGTTCCAACAACAGAAGTGTCCACAGGTGTTAAGTTCCAGGTTGGTGATCTTGTTTGGTCCAAGGTGGGAACCTATCCTTGGTGGCCTTGTATGGTTTCAAGTGACCCCCAGCTTGAGGTTCATACCAAAATTAACACAAGAGGTAAGTAAAGGCATAAATATATACCAAGCAAAAGGTTGGAAATGAAGAACAGTGACTTTTAAATGTTTATGTGACTATAAGAATATACATATAATATATATAGCCTGATACAAAAATATACAAATCTGTGTTGGTTTTTAGTAATCATTGATATAATGATTGTCATCTTAATTGGCAGAGAACCTCTATAACTGAAGTAAATTTTGTTTTTCCTTATACTGCATTTGTTTATAATTTGTTTTTATTTATTTATTTATTTATTTTGAGTTGGAGTCTCACTCTGTTGCCCAGACTTGAGTGTAGTAGCCGCTCCCGGCCACCGCAGCCTCGACCTGCTGGGCTCCAGCGATCCTTCCACCTCAGCCTTCCAAATAACTGGAACTACAGGCGCACGCTACCACACCCGGCTAATTTTTTGATTTATTGTAGAGATGAGGTCTCGCCAAGTTGCCCAGGTGGGTCTTGAACCCGCGGACTCAGGCAATCCACTCACCTCAGCCTCCCAAGGTGCGGGATTACAAGCTGAGCCACCGAGCCCGACTTTTCTTTTTCTATTTTTTTGAGTTGGAGTCTCCCTCTGTTGCCCAGGCTGGAGTGCAGTGGCATGCTCATGGCCACCGCAGCCTCAACCTGCTGGGCTCAGCTGATCCTTCCGCCTCAGCCTTCCAAGTAGCTGGAACCACAGGCGTGCACCACCATGCCTAGCTAATTTTTTTTTTTTTTTTTTTTTTTATTATAGAGATGAGGTCTCACCAAGTTGTCCAGGCTTGTCTCGAACCCTTGGACTTGAGAAATCTTCTTGTTTCCACCTTCCAAAGTACTAGTCAGACATGAGCCACCATGCCTGGCCCTAACTTTTCTTTACTCCTTTTTCTTGGGGAGTTGACCAAAGCATAATGTGGATTAGATTTCTGGATTCCAGCATTTAGAATGAACTTGCTTTGTAGCCAAGGGAAGGTTTGAACTTGGAACTTTCTGGATATTTGTTTTGTGAACTTACTCGTGTCATATGCTGAGTTCCTCATTGCCTGTGACAACTTTGTACCTATTTCTTTTTTTTTTCACCTTAAACTTTCTGTCTTGGTCTTTGTCCCTGTTGTAAGGAGAAAAGAAGTGTCAACTTAAGTCAGATTGGTGACAGGATCAGCTATAGCTGTAATTCTGATGCGACATAGCCAGGAATCTATAGTGGTCATCTAGCTTGACCATCTTTCATCTTGTCAATATTATGTACTGATTAAATTGGGAGAGTGGAAGCATCAGTGGGGCAGAAGTTTTAAAAAAACAGTATTGAGTATTTACTTTTGTGCATGGTCCTGTGTTCAGCAATTCTCTTATGTATTTCCTTATGCAATCGTCACAGCAGCAACATTATGAAGTAGGTGCTATTATTCTGTTTCAGATAAATAAATAGCATGTCAAAGAAATCTTATTTTATAACCTCTTCTCTTAAATACTGCCTTTTATTACAGGGAAACCAGTTAAATTCACCCAGCCACTATTTACAGAGGTTGGGGCAGGCGGTCCTTGTTCCTTTGTTTGTATAAGAACTGGTAGTCCCTGAAGTACCCAGCAACTCTAATAATCTGTGGTTCTATGAGTGGGAAAAGAAAAGATAAGCATTCTCCAAGAAGACCATGCCTTCTTAAATAAAACAATTTATGTCCATATCTGAGCCTGCAGAGCTCTTTAGGAAATTATATTATGTCAGAGCTGTGACTCTTCAATTCTCTTCCCTTAGGAAAGCATTCGTTTGAGATTTTTATATAAAGAGTTTCATGTTTAATTACTTTATGATAACCTGCTAATTTAAGCTTTTTTTGAGATACAAACGAAAGCACAATTTATGCCTCATCTGTATTTTAAAGGAAGTATTTAAATTTAATTTTATTAATTAACTTAATCCATTCTGGTACACCCTAGGCAATCTCCTTCTACTTTAGTGCTGGGAAGACTGATTCTGTGTATGTAATTTTCAGAAATTTGAGAATTTAGATTTTAAAATAATGCGTATTTTGATTAAAATGCTCTGTTTCTACAATAGTTTTTTTAAATAATAACTTTTTTGAGGTATAATTTCCATACCACAAAAGTCACTCCTTTAAAATGGGCAGTTCAGTGATTTTTTTCATAGAGTTGTGCAACCCTCACCACAATCTAATTTTAGAACATTTTCATTATCCCAAGAAAATAAATCTTGTATCCATTTAGCAGTCAGTCACTCCCCATTCTTACTCCCAGCCTTTAGTGACCAGGAACTAATCTATAGATTTAATTTGTCAATCTGGCTTCTTTCATTTACTATGATGTTTTTGTGGTTCATCCATGTTTTAGCATATTTCAGTGCTTTAACCCTTTTTTTTTTGAGTTGGAGTCTGGAGTGCAGTGGCCGCTCCTGGCCACCGCAGCCTCGACCTGCTGGGCTCCGGCGATCCTTCCGCCTCAGCCTTCCAAGTAGCCGGAATTACAGGCATGTGCTACCACGCCCGGCTGATTTTTTGATTTATTGTAGAGATGAGGTCTCGCTGCCCAGGTGGGACTCGAACCCACGGGCTCAGGCAATCCACTCACCTCAGCCTCCCAAAGGTGCGGGATTACAGGCCGAGCCACTATCCCTTTTTACTGTCAATTAATGTTCCATTGTACGGCTATTTGATATAGTTTTAAGTGAAGTGGTTTCTGATAGTTTTTCTAAAAACCAAAAAAAAGTGCAAAATTTTGTTGATTACCTATACATGATGCCTATAAAGCATTTTTATTGCTTTTTTTGTTTTTATTTATTTATTTACTTATTTTAAATTTTTTTTTTTTTTGAGTTGGAGTCTCACTCTGTTGACCAGGATGGAGTCCAGTGGCACACTCCTGGCCACCACAACCTCAACCTGCTGGGCTAGGCAATCCTTCTGCCTCAGCCTTCCAGGTAGCCAGAACTACAGGCACATGCTACCATGCCCAGCTAATTTATTGATTTGTTTTATAGACGTGGTTTCACCATGTTTCCCAGGCTGGTCTCGAATCCACAGGTCAGACAATCCTCTCGCCTCGGCCTCCCAAAGTGCTGGGATTATAGACTTGAACCACTGTGCCCAGCCACCTTTTTTATTTTTAAAATTTAAAAATTAGCATATATATACCTCATGTATACATGGGATATCCCCAGAGAAATGAGTATATCTCTGGGGTTGCTTGTTATCTAAGTTATTTTGTAAACGATCTTGATCAGATACAGTAATCATTGGTTTCCATATTGTTATTAGTTAGTATTGTTATCAGTCAGATTCTTAGCATTGGAAAATGTATTTAACAGTTTTTATACATAAAGATACAATAAATTTCTGTAAGAACATGTTGAATGATGTTTGGATCACATTTTTTTGTTGTAGTTGTTGATTTGGAGTCTCACTCTGTCACCCAGACTGGAGTGCAGTGGCTGGGAGCGGCCACTGCCGCCTCAGCCTGCTGGGCTCTGGCAGTCCTTCCACCTCAGCCTTCCAAGTAGCTGGAATTACATGCACGCGCTGCCATGCCCGGCTAATCTTTAGATTTATTGTAGAGATGAGGTCTCACCAAGTTGCCCAGGCGGGTCTCGAACCCCTGGGCCTAGGCAATCCACTCACTTCAGCCTCCCAAAGCGCGACACCTGGATCACATTTCTATTTTAAGACTGGCTTGTTTGTTGAACTACACTTTCAGAGCAGCACTGCTCTCAAGCAGCAGTTCTCAGATGTTTTGGTCTCAGGACGCCTTTTACTCTTAAAATTTGGGGACTCCAAAAAGCTTTTGCTTTTGTTTATATGTATTACATCAATTACTATTTATTTTAATTTAGAAATTAAAGATGAGAAAGTTTAAAAATATTTACTAATTATTTAAAAACAGAAACTCATTATATACTATCATTAATTATATTTTATGAAAAATAACTATTTTCTCAAAAAGTTAATGGGAAGAATAGTGTTGTTTTAATTTTTGCAAATCTCTTTAATGTCTGGCTTAAATGAAGATACTGGATTCTCATATCTACTTCCACATTCAGTCTGTTATGATTTTGTTGTTTTGGTTGAAGTATTTGAAGATAATCCTGTGTAGTTGGAAAAGGGAAGGCATTTCCGATAATCGTGGATATTCTGTGCTGTTAAACAAGGGGTGTTAGTTACAATGTAGAATCTGAAATCATAGCAATGAACTTTTTTACATTAAAGTATATTTTGTTACATTAAAATCCGTTGGTTTTGTCTTGCACTTTGGGTCTTTTGTCTTGCATGACTGTAACATCATGTACTGGCCGTTTAAAAGCTACTGGTTTACTAGGTAATGCATGTTTTCCAAATGTTAACACATTTCATTATAGATGTTTTTAAACAAATTATTAATATCACTACTAATTTCAGTATGAAATCATTTTATTATTGGGAAGCTGGCAGACTAACAGCAAATGCAGTTTTTCAAATTTTTAATTTGGCTTGAAAGATCAAATTTTATTATTAGCAACAAACACTGTTGTTTTTCTTGAAGTAACAAGCTTACTTTGTTCTTTTAAAAAATATTTATTTGTTTGTTTATTTAATAGAGATGAGGTCTCGCTATGTTGCCCAGGCTGGTCTTAAACTCCTGGACTCAAGCAATCCTCTTGCCTCAGCCTCCCAAAGTGCTGGTATTACAGGTGTGAGCCACCATGCCTGGCTTAATTTGTTCATTTTTGAGGAAATATCTGCTGAACACTCAGGTTTAAAAACCATAGTTTTAGTCATTCCTTCAAATAAAAATGCCCAGTTTACCTTGCCATTCCAGTGACACAATCATACAAGTACTTTTCCTCACAACAGCCCTCATACTTTAGCATACAAAAGTGTTCTATGCATTCTTCCCATTTTGTCACATAGAATATTTAAAAGATATGTATTCAAGATTCAAGATTTAGTAAAATTAATAATTTTTAATGCTTTTTTTTCCCCAACTACTAATGTGTGGCTGTGAAGAATACAGTTACACTAGTGCAGTTTGGTATGCTGTTTGTCTTTATTTGTGCTAAGATTCCAGCAAGCTTATCCATTATTGCTTTTGCACTATCATATGCCAATGTCAACATAGTGAAAAAGACAATATCTTGGTATTGTTATGAAAATAGTTTTGACTTCACAGGATCCCTGAAAGAGTCTTAGGGGCCTCTCCCTCTGCAATTCTGTATACCACAGTTTTACAGAGCTATTTATTTAGTATTTTGACCAGCACACTTTTAAAAGTCCGTTAAAACATGTGATATACATTTTTTAAAGGAAAAATTTGTTTTGTAAAAAGATTTGTTTGTAAATAGATTTGAGTTGAGTAAAAATAAATTGTGTAACCAAGGTGATAAATCTGATAGCAGAGTTTCTGCTTTTTTTCCTCTTAAGAGTTGCTGTACTAATTTTAATCATTTGGGGTGATTTTTACAGTAGCTGTTAGTCTTGTAATTGATAGGTGTTAGAATATGTCTTTGTACAATCCAAATATACAAGTTTTAATAGGAATATTACTAAGGAACCTGGGTTAGAGTTCCATTTTTGGCAAAGTATATGTGGATGCTTATTTTCAGAAATGATTAAGAATTTCTACTTATAGGTGCCCGGGAATATCATGTCCAGTTTTTTAGCAACCAGCCAGAAAGGGCATGGGTTCATGAAAAGCGGGTACGGGAGTATAAAGGTCATAAACAGTATGAAGAACTACTGGCTGAGGCAACCAAACAAGCCAGCAATCACTCTGAGAAACAAAAGGTAACTATAGCATCATGTTAATTTTATTCATCTGATACAGCTTTTAAAGGAGTTAGTAATTTAGAATAATTTTTCATACTTGAATTCAGATAACTATTAGGATAATTTTTTAACTTCTTTACTCTCAGTTTTAATCATAATGGTAAGTGATCATCTAAATTTGTAAATGCATCTTTAAGTCTTATATGTCATATAACCAACATATAGTACTGTTAAAAACTTCAGCTACCTGCTTAATACAATATCAGATTCTATTGTGAATTGAATTAATGTGCCTAAATCTACTAGATGCTAGTGAAAATGTGGATTTTGCCAGCGATTATTATTCTTTTTTCTGTTTCAACATCTTTCCATAATTTCTTTTTATTCTCATTTAGCAAAATTTTTCTATGAAACTAAAGTTTTAAAAATATTTAGTGAGCACTTACTGTGAAACAGGTATTGTTTTAAGCATTTTATACATATTAGTTTATTTAATCTTTATAACCTATATGAGGTAGACACCATTATTCCCTTTTCTACAACTGAAGAAATTGAGGCACAGAAAGTTTATATAGCTGGTTCAACCAAGATCACACAAGTGATGTTGGATTAGGGTGGTGGATATTTTAGAAGTTTTACATGAACTCTTGATAAATCTGTCTGAGATTTTCAGCTCAACTAATTGTAGTGTAGGTCTTGTGATTCCGAAAATGTGTCATTTTTACACTTCAGAACCTAAATTTTATCACAGAATTTTTATTAATTTTATCATACTTACATTTTACAGATTTATGTATCAATATTTGACATATGGTATACTATCTCATAGTTTCATTAACTAATTTCCAGCTACCTCAGTCTACCTACCTGGATTACTTCTAGTTGCTTTGGTAATTCACACACATTTATTCAGTTTTCTTACCCCTTTTGCCAGTTCAAAGTCTTCTGATCAATTCTGGACCTAGAGACTTTGGAAACTATGATTTGGGTTTATTTTTTTCCTCACACACGCCTGCGTACCTTTATCTTGTCAGCTTTCATTTATTCCTTGGGGCTCTATCCTTTCACTTTATACTGTCCTTGTTTACATTATGGTACAAAGTAGCAGCACAGCTGCAAATGTTAGCTCTCTACCAGTGAGCTTTGATGTGTTCTCTGTAGTACCCTAATTTACCCCCTGCCCTATATATGGGGAGAAATGGAAATTTTGGGGTACCATTTTTAGTGTTCATGTTTTATTAGCCACTGTAAAGTGATTATTTCTATAATCATTCTATTTTCCCTCATTTTCACTAGCTTTTTATGAATGTAATATGAGAAGGATGACTCCCTCTTTGGAGGACTTGTCTAGCAGGGTGATCAACAAAGGAAGGATATGAAAAAAAGTAGATCTTCATGTTATCTAATACAGTAACACTAATTTATGGAGTTAGACCATTTCATTTATAATTTAATTTAACATTAAATTATGGAGTTAGACCATTTCACTTATTTTACTGAAGGACCTGAAGATACCTGAAAAGATAACAGGATCACTTGGGAAATACATACTGATTTTAATGTACCTATTAGATTAAACATGTCTGATAATTCTTGTATCTTTTTAAGATTCGGAAACCCCGACCTCAGAAGGAACGAGCTCAATGGGATATTGGCATTGCCCATGCAGAGAAAGCATTGAAAATGACTCGAGAAGAAAGAATAGAACAGTATACTTTTATCTATATTGATAAACAGCCCGAAGAGGCTTTATCCCAAGCAAAAAAGAACATTGCCTCCAAAGCTGAAGTTAAAAAAACCCGAAGACCAAGATCTGTGCTGAATACTCAGCCAGAACAGACCAATGCAGGGGAGGTGGCCTCCACACTATCAAGTACTGAAATTCGGAGACATAGCCAGAGGCGGCACACGAGTGTGGAAGAGGAAGAGCCACCTCCAGTTAAAATAGCCTGGAAAACAGCGGCAGCAAGGAAATCCTTACCAGCTTCCATTACAATGCACAAAGGGAGCCTGGATTTGCAGAAGTGTAATATGTCTCCAGTTGTGAAAATTGAACAAGTATTTGCTCTTCAGAATGCTACAGGGGATGGGAAATTTATTGATCAATTTGTTTATTCAACGAAGGTACTTCCTTTTTTCATAGGGTTTTTGGGGAATAGTATTTACAAAGACATCACCCTTGGCATTTTAAAATACCCTTTGTATCCACTGCTTTTGTTTTTTTTGTTTTGTTTTCTGTTTTATACATTTTTTTTGTTTTTTTGAGTTGGAGTCTCACTCTGTCGCCCAGACTGGAGTGCAGTGGCCACTCCTGGCCACCGCAGCCTCGACCTGCTGGTCTCCAGTGATCCTTCCACTTCAGCCTTCCAAGTAGCTGCAACTACAGGACCGCGCTACCACGCCTGGCTAATTTTTGATTTATTGTAGAGATGAGGTCTCGCCAAGCTGCCCAGACGGGTCTCGAACCCACGGGCTCAGGCAATCCACTCACCTCAGCCTCCCAAGGCGCGGGATTACAGGTTGAGCCACCAAGCCTGGCTAACTGCATTTGAAACATACAGTCAGTTTACTCTTTGGGCAAAAAGAATATAGTCAAAAAGTCTATGTTTTTCTTCTTTTTCCCCCTTTCTTTTGTAGTGTTCCCATCTGTGGTAGATTAGTGTTGAACTGTGCAGCCAAAATTGAGCTTAGCTCCCTAAAGTCATGGGAAAAAACTGGGCACTTTGCCTGTTTCTAGTTTATGTAGTTCGTCTTTCTTAGTTGAAAAGTGTGCTTCTTATTAAAGTCCCTTTTTATCAGTTATCTGAATTAACCATTGTTATAAAAGCCACTGTAGTAATTGTCCTGCTGACCTGTTTGGTTGCACCAACAATTTTGTTAGGCCCCTGTTGGCTTGGGATATCCAACTGCATTTTAGAGACATCTCAGAACTGTGTTCTGTAACAGTTAACTGCAGTGAAAGCTTGGATAATGGGATGAAAACAACCTCTCCAAACTGAATGCCTCTGTCTGTTTACTCTGGGCCTCCATTTAGTACACTTATACTTTAGCTTTAAGGCTTTAAAATTCTTTCATAACATTGTAATATTTATTTCATATACCTTTTCACCATCCTTCCAATGAGTTCATGATTTTGATTTAGTTGCATTTCATGCATTTGTACTTTAAAGAATTCTGTTCTTATTTTTTTTCTTGACATAGTCACTATGCATATTAAAATACTAGTTAAATATAGGTATGCCTCATTAGTAATACATTTTTCTAGAGAGTGATGTTAAGGGTGCTCTAGTAACCTGTTCTGCCCACAGGCTCAACTGATTTCAGTAAGCCTAAATTACCTGGAAAAACTTAAGTTGCAGTCTCCACTTGGTTCCCTTACTAGCAAATTAACATTTTGCATTTTTCCAGTAACAAATGATATTTTGCATCTTTTTTGAATGCATATTGTTTTTATTATTGGAGCTAGTTGTATATGCTTCTGGATTTACAAATCAAACTGCCCTTCCCCCAAAAAATGCGGTTTAAAGGATATTTGAGATAAAACTATAAAGCCTTTAAGAATACATATGTTTATAAATCATTCCTTTACTTCTGTTCATTGGGTTAAAGGGAGCTAAAATGAGATCTGAGTTAATTGTACCTGCTTTCTGTCTGCTCCAGATTATTTACTGGATCTCATTTTGGTCACCATGAATAGCATATTTCTGTATCTAAGGATATTCTTGTCTCTTAAGGCATGCTGACATTTTTATCTGTGTATTAGGGTACTTTATCAAATGAAAATGACTAGAGTTCTCTTACTGTGACATGTATAAAGAAACTATTTGGACCAGGAAATATTTGGTTTTTAACAGAAAATTGGGTGATATAGGTTCATATTTTAGTGACATTTTATCACCTGGACTTAGACAAATACTCCCCCCTCCCCCCACATGATCTCATTGTACATTTTAGAACATACCTTGATGAATTAATAAAATTGTTCTGATAATGGCTAAGATAAGTTAACTGCAATCAAAGACTATTATGAAATGTAAGCAAATTATCATTTTAAGCCTTCTTAATAATCCCATGATGCTATTTACCTGGTAATTACCTATTTTTTTTATTTTGCCTTATTTTAAAGGGAATTGGTAACAAAACAGAAATAAGTGTCAGGGGGCAAGACAGGCTTATAATTTCTACACCAAACCAGAGAAATGAAAAGCCAACACAAAATATATCATCTCCTGAAGCAACATCTGGTCCTACAGGTGGGTATGAATGAAGAGTATACAGGTTCATTTTAAGCAGTTATAGTTCTTTCCTGCTATAACATGGTAACTGTGTTTCTGAGAAACTTTTTGTTATCAAAAGTAAATTATATTTTAAAGATCAATGTATAAAAGCAGTTGTTTCTATAGGAAAGAATGAGTTGGGGCTAGAGAGCTTTATGCATAGTAGGTTTTTTTCCTACAGAAATTTAAGTAATAGGAAGGTTTTATAATTAAAAGAGAATAGCTGTAAAATCTATACATATCTGAGTAAATACACCATTGAGTCTCTTTCTTCACTTGAGAATAACAGTTTTACTTTTCCAGCACTATTAGCACATTTTCTCCTTCACCCCTATTGGAAACAAATTAGCAGATGCCAGAGCTCTTTTCATTATTCCTAGGTGTGCTAGGTATTAGTAGCTGAGGGGCCTAGGATCTAATTATCCTAATGTGACCTGTTCCCTGATTAGCAGATACCATGAATTGAAAATCAAGCCATGTTATTCTTGTTTAAAGGAGAAATGCATACATATATTCCATGCGGTTGTGTCTTTGGAAATGTTTAAAATAATTTTTTTTTTTTTTTTTGAGTTGGAGTCTCACTATGTTGCCCAGACTGGAATGCAGTGGCTGCTCTCGGCCACTGCAGCCTCGACCTGCTGGGCTCCAGCGATGGTTCCGCCTCAGCCTTCTGAGTAGCCGGAATTACAGGCACACGCTACCACGCCCGGCTAATTTTTTGATTTATTGTAGAGATGAGGTCTCGCCTGCCCAGCGGGTCCGAACCCGCGGGCTCAGGCAGTCCACTCACCTCAGCCTCCCAAAGGTGTGGGATTACAGGCTGAGCCACCGAGCCCGGCTCTAAAATAATTTTTTAAAGGGACTGACTGACTAAGGATTTTAGAACTTTTATTGAATGTCTGATGGGTTTGGTTTATATATCAGTATTATATCAATAGTATATGTAATACTGCTTCATGTAGCCAACAAGAAAAGAGTTAGATATTTACCAGCTTGTTCATTTAGAATCTTAGTTTGGGGAAAGGAGTTTGTTTTATTTTCTTTTAAAATATTTTTAGAATCCAAGAAGCAAGTATAATAGAAAAAAAAAGACAAACTATCTTCTGTCTTTTTATACTGTCACCACTGAACATACTTCTTGACCCAGATTTGTCTGTTCCACACACTAACCGATTCTCCAACACCAGCTCGGTGTCCTATGGTTTAATTCTTACACTATCTACCTGGAGTTAAGAGTCAAATCCCTCAGGTTAAGGGCTCAGTGCCACAAGACTGCCCCCACTTCAGATGCCAGCTGCAAGTCTGGGCCTCCAGAACTTTTGACTGACCAGCTATAAATTGGAGGTTCTTGTGATCTCCTTGAGTTAAATCATTTGCTAGAGCGACTCACAGAACTCAGGAAAGCCATTTACTTAAATTTACCAGTTTATTTTGAAGGATATGACAGAGGATACAGAGGAAAAGCCAGATGGAAGAGATGCACAGGGCAAGGGATATGGAAAGGGTTACAGAACTTCCATGCCTTCTGTAAGCATGCCGTTCTCTAGGCACCATGATGTGCTTAGCAACCTGGGATTTCTTTTTTCAGAAATTTTAATGGAGGTTTTATCATGTAGTCATGATCAATTATTAATTCAGTCTACAGCCCCTCTTCCCTTCTCAGAGGATGGCAGTGAGGGGTGTTATTGAAAGCTTTTAATTATGACTTGGTCCTTCTGGTGACCAGCCTCCATTGAGGAGCCTACCAAGAGTTGCCTCATTAGAATGCTCCTATCACCCAGGAAATACAAGAGTCAGAGATCAAATAATAGAACAAAAAATACACCCAGCAACCCTGCCACTTAGGAAATTACAAGAGTCTTAAAAGCTCTGTGCCAGGAATCAGGGGCAGAGACCAAATATATGTTATTATATCATGGTGTCACAGTGACCAAATAATTTTCCACATGGATCAAAGTGTCGAGACCTGAAATAGTAATCTTAAATCAATAGTAACTCAGGCAAACCTTTGATGGAGTACATGTAACTATTTTTGTAAGGAAAAATTTAAGTGAGATTCTAATTATTATAAAAGCAAAATAAAAATAGTAATTGTTCAGAGGAGAACTTGGCTTACCTTTCTTTATTTTTTATTTATTTTTATTTTTGAGTTGAAGTCTCACTCTGTCACCCAGACTGGAGTGCAGTGGCCGCTCCCAGCCACTGCAGCCTCGACCTGCTGGGCTCCGGCGATCCTTCTGCCTTAGCCTTCCAAGTAGCTGGAACTGCAGGCATGTGCTACCACGCCCAGCTAATTTTTGATTTTATTGTAGAGATGAAGTCTCACCAAGTTGCCCGGGTGGGTCTCGAACCCGCGGGCTCAGGCAGTCCACTCACCTCAGCCTCCCAAAGTGCCGGGATTACAGACTGAGCCACCAAGCCCGGCTGGCTTACCCTTCTTAAAAAAAAAAAAAAAAAAAAAAGATGAGGGCTGCAGGATAGGCAGCGGAGATGGGGTTGGATAGGACGTGTTAAACAGCAGCCTTTTTCAGTATTGAGTTGTGAAAGAAAGTTGAATTAAAGAGAGCAGGGAGATTTGCAACTTGAATCATTTCAAAATACTGTATAAAAAATGAAAGTATAATGTTGAAGGAATGAGTAGATGGACTTAGAAGATCTTGCATTAATTAGCCATAATTGAAAATGTTCCCTTCTTTGAATATGAAAAGAACCTTATGTCCTCAGCTTTCCATAGTTAGGTATACCAGTATTATTATCTCTTCTTACGCTAAACTGTTGGTAATTTGTCTGAATTTAGTGGCTACATAAGACTAGAAGGATCTTATTTAGCCATCTATAGTCTCTTAAGTAGGGAGAAAGTAAATTCTTCACATAATTTTAGCCTGATCTTAACTTAAATATTATGCTTTTATTTTTAGTGGAACTTGTTTTTTTTGTTTTTTGTTTTCCTTCCCCTCAATTTCTGAACATTTTATTTTCATGTAGTCTTTTCACTGTAAGATTTTTCTACTATAAGTTTTTACTTTTTTTTTTTATGTGGAATATAATACTTTTTTATACCTGGAAAAAGGAAGCCTAGTTTCTTTTTAGGCAGACACGTAGAATTTAGGCTGTATATTAAGGTAGAAACTTAATTTAGGAACTGGTGCTCTAGAGCTTTGACCTATGTTTGATTACCAGCAATGGTTGACAAGCATACTTTATCTTTTTTAATGACCATTTTGCTTTTTGTGAAAATAACTTCATTACATAGTTGAAAATCAAGAATAGAGACTTGGTTTCCTTCAAAAACCAACTGGATCATCATCTCTGCTGGTGTCAACTGCTTAAGAAAAATGCTTGAATCTTAGTAAATTTAGGGAATACATAAAATGTGTGGCACTGCCATATTTCTGTCATTTGAGGAACTGTGCTTGCATTCACACTAGATTTCTTACCTGTTTACCAGATCCAGAAATGCTTGCCTCTTTCTTAGAACATGAACATAATACTTTTCAGTGGTTTTCAATGTATGTGTCCTTTGGGTAACTTTCATAGTAATTTTGAGAAGTCATGTTGCCTTATCCCCAGTTAGACAGGAGATCAGATCTCATCTGCACTTCATGGAGCAGTTATATTGCCACATTCAACACAAGATTGTTTAGCAGTTTTATTTTCATTTTTGCCTCCCTGGTAGTACTTGAATATTGATGACTATACTCAAGTGTGGATCTCTGGGATACTCAGGTTGGTCTAGAAGGGTAGGATATCTGTTGTCTAAGTAAACATTTTCTTCAGTCTAAGAAGAAGAGTGGGAGCCAACACCTTTATTTGTGACTTCTCTGCTATAAATTGATTAACTACAGTTCTACAACAATGTATCATCATAAACAAAGTAGTGGGATCCTTCTTTGTTTTGGCTTTGAACTAAGGTGAGGGAAGCCATTTACATGTAGCCAACAGTAAATAAGTTAGAAAATGTGAAGATTATCTGGAAGGCTTTATTGAAGTGGCTTCTATCTGATTTTTTTTTTTTTTTGAGTTGGAGTTTCAGTCTGGTGCCCAGACTGGAGTGCAGTGGCATGCTCCTGGCCACTGCAGCCTCGACCTGCTGGGCTCCAGCCATCCTTCCGCCTCAGCCTTCCAGGTAGCTGGAACTACAGGCGCACGGTAGCAGTCCTGGCTAGTTTTCTTCATTTATTGTAGAGACGAGGTCTCGCCAAGTTGCCCAGGCGGGTCTCGAACCCGCGGACTCAGGCAATCCACTCGCCTCAACCTCCCAAAGTGCTGGGATTACAGGCTGATCCACCGAGCCCAGCCTCTATCTGATTTTATAAGAAGTCTTAGTAGTCTTCCTGTGCCAAGTGAAAGGTGTTTATTATTTAGGAAGGACAGTTTACATGGTCCAAGCACTGAAAACATGGAGAAGAGCTGCACTGAAGTTGCCCTTCCTCCTCAGAAGGATGGAATCCTTCCCGACTCAATGTTTTTCTAGTTGTGGTCTTCAGTCTAAGTTTCATCCTTTCCAAAAATGAGGTCCGAGAGAGGGGCTGTAGCTTAGGGGTAGAGCATTTGACTAAAAAAATGGGGTCCATGTGAGTGTTCTTTTGCTTTTAAAGAATTGTAGTCTCTAAAAGTCTTAATAGTTTATTTTACCACTTAACATGAAAGCTTGGTCATTTGTTTCATTTAGTTTTTCATGACTAATTATTTTTAAAGTATAAAAAGTCACTTAATAGTTAAATTAATAATTAGGTTTTGGTCACAATTTCCTGCCTTCCTGGTTCGGTTGTTAATAACAATAGCAAAACTTTTATCAGTGCACCAAGCATTATTAACCATTTTACATGTAGAATTTATTGAACTCATTTGTTAAAATGCAAAATGTGTAGCACTGACTGAATTTTGAACTAATGGTTCCTAATGTCATAATAAGGTCATTTTTATTCATCCTTTAGTCCCTTCATCCTCTCAGCTATATTTACTTAAATATGTTCATCTGTTTTTAAAACTAAACTGTCTCTGCTGTTTTACTTTGACTTTCTAATTTTAAAAAATCCAGTCCTCCTTTATTTAATTTAGGAGCCTTTGTAAATCCTAGTCTCAGCTCATCAAGCCTTTACTATTTATGTGCTCCCGAGTATTTAACAACTATTTAATGATTTGCAATTAAAATTTCAAAAGTAATAGGTAAGAAAAGCAAGGAATTTGGTCAGACTTAATTACATAAATGTCAGAGTATCCTTAAATGAATTTTTGTTTGTGTGTTTAAATTATCTCTTAGGCTCAGTAGAAAAGAAACAACAGAGAAGATCAATTAGAACTCGTTCTGAATCAGAGAAATCCACTGAGGTTGTGCCAAAGAAGAAGATCAAAAAGGAGCAGGTTGGCTTCCTACATGTAGAGAGTTAAAACATTGTATTTGTAAATGTTGTGGCTTTCATTAGTATCTTAAAAGAAAGAGAAGCTTTCCCCCACACTGGGTTTCCTTTCTGGACTGTCTCATGCTTCTGTCCTGGTTGGTGCCAGTGTCCAGTTCTTAGACAGCCATCCCTGTGATTCTGCTTCAGGCATTTTCACAGAACACTGGCAGCCTTCAGGAGACTGGAAGCCAGTGGTGCAAGACTCTTAAAACATTCTTCACACTTATTTTGAAATTTCTGTTATGAGCAAAATGATTTCATGTTTTTATGATTTTTATTTGGAACCATCATTGAGCTCCTTTTTTTTCAATTTTGATTTTTGGTTTAAGCTGCTGGTATGTATTGTTTTTATTTTTTAAACAAATCAAATTAATTTAACTTATATTCTTATATTTAAGAAGCAGTTAATCATAGATGACCTAGTTTTTCTGTTAATATCACAGATTTTTTGGAATGTTATTTTCCCAGTGTATTAGCACTCACCTGGTATCAGGTTGTCAGATAACCAATATTTAGGTTAAAGAAAAAAAAGAGGAAGGGGGTAAATTTTGACTACAGTGTATTAAACCAGTATAATCAATGTAGTAATATACATGTTAAATTTCCTTTTCAAAGAAATTTTTAGAAACTATTCTTTAAGTTAAACTCACATTTTTTCTTAATTTTTTTAAAGTGAAAGACTATTCATTTTTGTAGAGTAGACACCTGCTACTAAGCAAATTCTGAATAGAATTAGTTCCCATAAGTTATATATTTTCAAAATCATTTAATATGGAATAATGTGGACTTTTCTATTTAAAGTATTTCCTTCATAGTTTTAAACTTTCAAATTTAAAATCTAACTTTGTGGGTGCTCTATGGTATCACCAAGCATGTAAAACAGTTTTTCCAGAATATTTAACTAAAGTTTAAATAATATACTAATTTGTCATTCATTTCTCATATTAACTTTCATACTTAGGAAATTATATTCCAAAAAATCTTTCTAATCTCTTGCAAATCTGCAGTATTCGTTACCAAAATGAAGTTGTGACTTTGCCAACGGGTTCCCAAATTCAGTCTGTGACCATTCAGTTTAAAGTTAATAAGCAGAATGAGTACAAAAAATGGGACAAATTGTTAATGCCACTGTGTTATAGTTAGTAGTAGAACAATACCAGTGATTGTTTAGAAGATTTTATATTTGTATTACTAATTGTATCTTATAAAAGCGTATTTCTGTTGTATGTTTTTTTACCTGTTGTAAAAAAAAATAAAATTTTTTTAAAAAGCTTAGAACAATCCTTAAATATTTACAAAATGTGTTTCAACATGCATATTTCACCACATCTTAAAGAAACATGAAATTCAATTCATAGCTTAAACAGGAACTCCTCCAAACAGCATCCTTTCTCTAATTCCAATGGTTCAATCCTCAAATTACCACGTGTTTTACATATACATTGGCAGAATAACTTCTGATCTCGCTCTCCTAATGTAGGATCAAGACACTGTTCATAAGACACTCAAGAAAGTGCTTTTGCAATATCACAAACTTATTTTCTTAAGTTTGTACTAGCAGCAAAAGTATTGAGCTTCCAGCTGTATGGAGCCCTGTAGCACTCTCTACAGAGAGGGTCCTGATTCCCAGCAACTTAGCTGTGAGTGCAGGCGCGGAAGGGTCTTAAAGTGGCGTGAGTTACATTAACCTGAGTATCATAGTAAGTAAAAATTTATCCTAACGTCTTTGGGGCGGGAGGGGTTTATAGCAACATTGGGGCTGGTTGCAGAAACAACCCCTCTCCTGCCTCCCAGACACTGAGGAAAGTATTCTTGTTCTCTTCATATACCAAGGGAGTGGTGGGAAAAGTCTTTGCTAGAGAGCATGTGGCTGTGTGTTGTCACTTGGTATTCAGCACAGGCAGCTAGGATTTAAACCCTCCTTGACCCTGAGACAGAGAACTTGACCCAGAAGATGGGACTGAGTTCAGATTTCAGATACATTAATCACTCATCATTACTTAGATTGATGAAAGTATTATTTTTTTCCCTCTGTTAATAATGAAAAGTGAAAAAAATTTTTGTTAATGCTGCATTTTTCTGTCCACACAGGTTGAAACAGTTCCTCAGGCTACAGTGAAGACTGGATTACAGAAAGGTGAGTTAATACAATGTTGCTTTGCATTTCCTCGATTAAAACCAATTTTTGAGACTTATTTGTACTTCATGTATTTTTGTCTGTCTCTGTTAAATCATTGTTGTTGCTCTTCAGTGTGAAATTGCAGTATTCCCAGTGTTTGTGTGTGTGTGTGTGACCTTTAAAGTTGATCTTATTCTGTATCCACGTGAAAAGTCTTAGTTGTTTTGGTAAATTGGAGAACACCATGTAGACTTGGTACTGTTTCCAACTTTTCTCCATAAGATTCTGGGGTTTCACTGGCTTATAAACTAGGGATGTGACGAATCCACTTTTTTTGGTATTCGACTGAATACCGAATAGTAGCTATTAATGTTTGTCAAACATGGACTATGACAAATCAGACAAGACAACCTGATTGAAAAAATCTTGCCACAATTATTTTTACAGTGCTGTAAAATCTTTTTGTAAATTAAAATGATTCATAGCATATTTATGGCCACTATTAGATGACCTTATGCAAATCTATTTGAGATATGCACAAAGTTTAAGAAAACCTTAAACTTATTTCTGTATTTTCTGTGTGCAATTTGACTACAGTACAAACTTCATAGCATGATTCGTGCGTTTTTGGTGAGATCAAACTGTATTTAATACCTGTAGTTTACTCTGGGCAAATTGCATTATTTAAAATAAAATAAAATAAAACACCAGCCTCTCTGCATTCTCGGGGAGAAGTCTGCAGCGATGGTCTCCGTGGAGATCCTCAGCAGAACTGAACAGCCTCTCGGAGGGAACACTGCTTGGCGGAGCTCCAAGAAAAGACATCGCGATCGCTGCGAGATTAGGAGGCCTGATTGCGTTGTGTTTCCACCATTCCACAGGGTCGGCGGACCGGGGAGTGCAGGGCTCTGTCAGATTCAGTGACAGCTCCGTCTCCGCAGCGATTGAGGAAACTGTGGACTGAGATTCCTGTACAATTTCATCCCAGAAACTCCAGACTTGTAGTCTCCATGCAAGATTTCTTTGTCGGCGGCTTGATAAACAGTTCCTTTGTTTTCGATTTTGATTTTGCCAATCATTATTGGCATTTTCCTGCCTGGTTCCTTCTTCAAGACTGAACAATTGCTTTAACATTCAGATGATTTTTTTTTTTTTGGTCTGAGCTGGATGGGTACAGCTTAAATCATGGGTCCAGCCTAAAAACCACCGTTTAACTTACACTGATCAATTTCAACATGGACTGTTTTTGGTTTTTTGTTTTTAAATAAAGCATCATTAATGCACATCTGCAGGGTTTTGCCAAACAGCCCAAACTGTATACATTACAATCATTAAAAGCTCTTATTTTTTTTAATATTAGTGCCGTTATCATGGAGAACAGCATGACAGCTGTCTTTGGCAGTCTGTCATTTTTCTAGCATTTTCAGAAACTCATCGGAAATGGCGGTACCTGTGTTTCCCTTCGAAAGCCTCTCAGTACAGCACTCCTGTTCCTCTGTTAAACTCTTTGTTAATCCAGTGATCTTTTAGACCAAGGAAATATTTTGTGGTGGTGTTCTGGGTCCATACACCAGCAATGAAGGAGATAGATTTGTGTACTTGTGTTTTTTAATCAGCATTAACATGGGCAGGCACCCTCATTTATAGATGTCAGGAAACATTCAGTGAAAAACTTGTAGAATGGGATGTAATAACGAGGTTCCAGTAATCTGAGCAGTCTAATGAGGCCCACATCCTCCACCACAGAACATGGCTATATACCAAGTGCTACTCTCACTCAGCCTGTTGCGGATCTTCATGGCCTCAGGAGACTTGTTTCTCCGTGGTCTCTTCTGGACTGCACACTTCCATCATAGCTTGCTGGGCTGATCTAGATGTCTGTTTGTTGTATGGAAATTTTGGGGGAAAAAAGTCCAAAACACAAACTGTGGGTTGAAATATTAACCATCTCCTTGGTTCCTTGGTATTCACCGTGCCTGATCTGCACATTTCATCGTGGCTGTTTCTGTATAGCCTATACTGCATTAGCCCAAGAGATTGTTGCTTTGTAACTTTTTGCACTATTGTTTTGGCTGGATTTGTATTACACACAGTTTTAAAAAAATTCCACACCATTCTCTGCCTTTTTTTTTTTTTTCATATGTTTCCTTCCCGCACAAATTCCACAGAGGCCTCCCATCCAGCTCTTCGTGATTTGGCTGCACTTGAACACTGATTGTCCATTTACAGCCCTCGGCAATGTGCCTCCTAAATGGCATGACATATGTAGATGTGCTGCAGCACTTGTTAATGGTCACAATAAATGCCACTTCACCAAGGAAGTCTCAGATGAACAATTATGAACATCCAAAAATTTATTTGGGGGGCAATAATCAACTGATTTGCAAAATTCGGGGGAAAATGGCACTATCCGTGTACGAATCGAATACAAATCAAAGATTTGTCACATCCCTAATAAAAACAAGATGGAGATGTCTCTACGATCATATTTGTAAACTACACAGTGTGTTGGGTTTTATGTCTTCCCCCTCCAAATTGAATGGTTCTTTGAATTGCTCCAAATCAATCAACTATCTTGCAGTTTTGATAGAAGTGATTTTTAGGTTGAAACTTGGGCTCTGTTGACTGAAAATAGCTTTAGAGCAGGAGAATTGAATTAAATGTTTTAATAGAGCGGTTGTAAATTAAATCACTCACTACCAGGAAGGTCAGAAGTTTATGAAGTTTTGACTTGTGACTTCAGTGTTACAAAGAGTGCTGTGCTTTTTTCACACTAAAGATGAGTTTGGGGAAAGAAAATATTCTCCCACAAAAAAATTTAAAACAGCAAACCTTAAGCACTATTTTAGGATTAATTTCAGTGTGTTGTATTAAGGTGCCAGCGAGATTTCAGATTCCTGTAAACCTCTAAAGAAAAGGAGTCGCGCCTCAACTGATGTAGAAATGACTAGTTCCACATACAGAGACACATCTGACTCCGATTCTAGAGGACTGAGTGATCTGCAGGTAAATATGTTCAAGGGTTTGGATGCAGTGCTCGTTCTTGCTTTGCAAAACCAAAATAGCATAATGCTTTCGCCTGACTGACTAGGGGAAATCAGGGAATTTTTAAAATACTCATAGAAAAATCTGGATATTTTGTAACTTAGGAGTATCTTAATTTTGTTGCTCTCTTGTTATATGACAAATATAGTTTGTAATTCTAACTGCGGTTTTTCCCAAAACAGCAGACATGGTATCCATGGACTTTAGAAAGAAGGAAAAAAAACTGTGTCAAGATCTATTTGAGAAAGTCTTACTAGGGTTTTCATAGCATCTAACTTTGAGGAAATATTTGTTTTGCTTTCCTTAAAAATGTGCTATGTTTTCCATGTAGGTAGGCTTTGGAAAGCAAGTAGATAGCCCTTCAGCTACTGCAGATGCAGATGCTTCTGATGTGCAGTCCATGGATTCAAGTTTGTCAAGAAGAGGCATGGGAATGAGTAAGAAGGACACTGTGTGTCAGGTAGGTGCGTGACTGATCCTATGACTTGAAACAGTTGCTATCATATTCTGCCAATAATAGACTTACCTCATATTGCAGAGGGTAATATATTTCTAAATTATGATATTGCCTTAAAGTTACAGAGCTTGGATGGGTGCAGTGGCTCACGCTTGTAATCCTAGCATTTTGGGAGGCTGCGGTGGGAGAATCACTTGAGGCCAGTTTGAAATGTGCCTGGGCAACATAGTGAGACCCAGTTCCTACAAAAACATTTTAAAAAATAAAACTGCAGAGATAAAAGCCCTTTCTGACTCTTCTCTTTCTGAGTTGAAATATTTATTATTCACACATAAGTGTCAATCTTTATTGTGATACACAGTTATTAATTGGAAGTAAATGGCAGATGACTGATTGCAGAAATTTTCTTAAATTAAAGTTAGTATTAACTTTTTAAATGTATTGTTGAAAAATATTGCTTTATCCTCTGAATAAAAGTTAAAAGTATGCAGATCCCAGAGAAGGAATCATAAAAGGTCAAATATGACTTAAACTTTATACCATATTGGATCTGGAAATACTATAATTATCTATTTTAGTGGTTCTCAAAGTGAAAGCCAAGGACCAGTAGCATGTACATCTTCAGAATACTTGTTAGAAAGGCAGATTCTTTGACTCCATCCCACACCTGCTGAATTAGAATCTCTGGGTGAAGGACCCAGTAATCTGTGTTTTACCAAGCCCTCCATGTGATTTTGACGTTTGCTGAAGGTTGAGAACAATCGCTTTTTGCCATATTACAGATCTGTGAAAGCTTTGGTGACCCTCTGATTCCTTGTGAGGGAGAATGCTGCAAATACTTTCACCTGGAGTGCCTGGGATTGACTTCACTCCCTGATGGAAAGTTCATCTGCGTGGAATGTAAAACCGGTAAGCTTACTTATTTTGACAGATATGAAAAGTTGAATAAGGGGCTGTGCGCAAAGGCAACAACTTCTATCATATCTAATTTTCATCAGTTTTATCTGGCCCTTCCCCTTTCCTCTGATAAGTATTTCCATTACCATTCAGTGATTTAGTGATTAAGCTTCCCAAGATCAAAACAGTAGTCAGGGCCTGTAATCCCAGCACTTTGGGAGGCTGAGGCAAGAGGATTGCCTGAGCTCAGGGATTCAAGACCAGCCTGAGCAACATGGCGAGACCTCATCTCTACAGTAAATCAAAAAAATTAACCAGATGTGGTGGCACGTACTTGTGATTCTAGCTACTTGAAAGTCTGAGGCAGAAGGATCCCCTGAGCCCAGCAGGTCAAGACTGCAGTGGCTGTGAGCATGCCACTGCACTCCAGCATGGGCAACAGAGTGAGACTCCAACTGAAAAAAAAAATTAGTAATTTTTTTTAACAGTGACTTTTGAAATGTCAGGTGCTGTTAGTACTAAGCATTTTATCCTGCTGTCTCATCTGCTCCTCATGACATTATGAAATAAATACTACTGTTATTTTCATTTTACAGAATGGGAAATTGAGGGTTAGAGAGTTTACTACTACCTACCCAAAGTACAAAGATGGCATATGATAGAACTGGAATTTAAACACTGGCAACTTGGCTCCAGAATCCTTGCTCTGTACCATTGCCTTCTGCTGCCTTGGCTAAGTAGGACGGACGTCTTGTGTCACATATCCTAATACACACATCTGTACTCATTCACATGCATATACGCACAAACTAAGTTACAGAAGCTGTTTAGAATATGTAACTTATATTTTTCACTATCTAAAATATTTGTCACATTTAGGCTCCAGTAAAACCTTTTTTTAAAATGTATTTATTTTATTTTATTTTTTGAGTTGGGATCTCACTCTGTCACCCAGATTGCAGTGCAGTGGCGGCTCCCGGCCCCACCGCAGACTCAACCTGCTGGACTTAGGCGATCCTTCCACCTCAGTCTTCCAAGTAGCTGGAACTACAGGCGCGCGCTACCATGCCCAGCTAATTTTTGATTTATTGCAGAGATGAGGTCTCACCAAGTTGCCCAGGCGGGTCTCAAACCCGCGGGCTCAGGCAGTCCACTCACCTCAGCCTCCCCAAGCGAGGGATTACAGGCTGAGCCACCGAGCCCAGCTTGTTTATTTATTTTAGTTGGAGTCTCACTCTTGTTGCCCAAGCTGGAGTGCAGTTGGAGTCTCACTCTTGTTGCCCAAGATGGCGATCCTTCTACCTCAGCCTTCCAAGTAGCTGGAACTACATATGAATGCCACCACACCTGGCTAGTTCTTGTTATTTATTGTAGAGACGAGGTCTCACCAAGTTGCCGAGGCTGGTCTCAAACCCCACCTGGCTAAGGCAGTCCTCTCGCCTCAGCCTCCCAAAGTGCTGGAATTATAGGCTGAGCCATTGCGCCCAGCCTCCAGTAAAACTTTTGACAAGTTTGCCAACCGTTAGCCCAGGTCAAGTTATCTGCACATTGTTTTATTTGGTCTTCAGAATGTGTTTCCGTTTTTTTTTTTAAACATAGATCAGACTTGTACTTCTGGCTCCCCACTTTCCTCGCCATTCCTTTTTCTGAAATCCTATCACTCCAGTCATTTATGTAACTAGCCTGGCCCCTTTAAGCATTCAAGTGTGCACTCCTTGCTTAAATGTATTGATAGGAAGGACCATGTATTAAAACACTCTTAGGGCTTCTCTCCAAACTCTATAATCCCAGTGGAATTCTGCCAACAAAGGTTAGGTATAGTCAGTTTAGTATACATCTATCAGGAAATTTAAGAGAAAAATTTGCTTTAAATACAATTAAGTAGAACAAAGTTGGAGGACTTTCTGATTTCAAAGTTTACTACAAAGCTACAATAATCAAAACCATGTGATACTGGCATAAAGATAGACATATAGAACAAAGGAACAGAAAGCCCAGAAATAACCACTCATATATGGTCAAATGATTTTTGACAAGGGTGTAAAGATCATTCAGGGGACAAATGGTGCTGGAAAAATTGAATGTGCATATATAACAGAATGAAGATGGGCCTTTACCTAATACCATAAACAAAAATTAACTCAAAATGAATCACAGACCAAAACGTAAGAGCTAAATTAGGCTGGGCACAGTAGCTCACGCCTATAATGCCAGCACTTTGGGAGGCCAAGGTGGGAGGATCGCTTGAGCCCAGGAGTTTGAGACTACAAAAAAACAAAAAAATTAGCTGAATGTGGTGGCACTTGCCTATACGTCTCAACTACTTGGGAGGCAAAAGGATCTCGTTAGTCTAGGAAGTTGAAGCTACGGTGCCAAGATTATGCTACTGCACTTCAGCTTAGGTGGCAAAGTGAGACCCAACTCAAAAGAAAAAAAAAAAACAGTTAAACACTTTAGGTGTAAAAAGTGTTATGGGACACATACTTAATAAGTTCTTTTGCAAGCCGAGCTCAGTGGCTCAGCCTGTAATCCCACACCTTTGGGAGGCTGAGGTGAGTGGATTGCCTGAGCCTGTGGGTTCGAGACCCGCCTGGGCAGCGAGACCTCATCTCTGCAATAAATCAAAAAATCAGC
>NW_007259238.1:892893-912321 GCF_000164805.1 Carlito syrichta
TGGCCGGGAGCAGCCACTGCACTCCAGTCTGGCGACAGAGTGAGACTCCAACTCAAAAAAGAAAAAAAAGTTCTTTTGCCATCACTTTCTATTATTTAAGATAAAGGTGATTTCTAGAAAGAAAGTATTTTCATTTTACCTTTTGAATAAAATGTGTAACAGAAAGAGACCCTAAAAAGTTCTGTAACAGACAATTCTACTTCTTACTTGTCCACCCCAAGTCCCCCATATTCAGGACTGGATGAAGATTAGTTTCTAGTGAGAAGGGGGAGGGTATGATCAAAATGAGTCTAATGTAAATGAAACTTGTTAAAAACAGTGCTACTGTTAAGCTAATAGAATGCTGAACTGTCAAACCCTTTTAAGACTTAGGCAAGAGCTTTAGTATGTGGATTCTTCCAACACCTTCTCTGGTAAGGGCTTGAACTAATTAGGGGCCTATATTAAGATTGATGATCAGCCGGGCTCAGTGGCTCAGCCTGTAATCCTGCACTTTGGGAGGCTGAGGTGAGTGGATTGCCTGAGCCTGCAGGTTCGAGACCCGCCTGGGCAACTTGGCAAGACCTCATCTCTACAATAAATCAAAAAATTAGCGTGCGTGGTAGCACGCTCCTGTAGTTCCAGCTACTTGGAAGGCTGAGGCGGAAGGATCGCCGGAGCCCAGCAGGTCGAGGCTGCGGTGACTGGGAGTGGCCACTGCACTCCAGTCTGAGTGATATAGTGAGACTCCAACTCAAAAAAAAAAAAAAGAAGTTTGATGATCAAGGGAGACATCAGCTAGAACTGTAATTACATTTTCATAATAATGTGTTTATGTATTACTTGTATAATTGAAAATAAATTTAAAATGTTAGCAAATGGTAAGAACACCTTTGCCGGGCATGGTGGCTCACGCTTGTAATCCCAGCACTTTAGGAGGCTGAGGCGAGAGGATTGCCTGAGTCCAGAGGTTCAAGAACAGCCTGAACAACTTGTCAAGACCTCATCTCTACAATAAGTGAAAAAAATAGCTGGACGTAGTGGCACATACCTGTAGTTTCAGCTACTTGGAAAGCTGAGGTGGAAGGATAGTCTGAGCCCAGCAGGTCGAGGCTGCAGTGGCCATTAGTGTGGGTGACAGAATGAGACTCTGACTCAAAAAAAACCACATTTATTTATTTATTTGTTTATTTATTTATTTATTTTTGAGTTGGAGTCTCACTCGGTCGCCCAGAATGGAGTGCAGTGGCCACTCCCGGCCACCGCAGCCTCGACCTGCTGGGCTCCGGCAATCCTTCCGCTTCAGCCTTCCGAGTAGCCAGAGTTACAGGCATGCGATACCACGCCCGGCTGATTTTTTGATTTATTGTAGAGATGAGGTCTCGCCAAGTTGCCCAGGCGGGTCTCGAACCCGCGGGCTCAGGCAATCCACTCACCTCAGCCTCCCAAAGGTGCGGGATTACAGGCTGAGCCACCGAGCCCGGCTAAAAAAAAAAAACACCTTTAATATCACAAAACATAAATGGACAAGAAACATGAACAGACAGTTCATGAAGATACGGAAAGAAATGTTTAGTTGTAAACAACTGCAGATTATAACAACAAACTTGTCACATGTATATTGACTATTTGGATATCATCTTTGGGATGTGTTTAAGTGTTGTGCCCATTTTTCTTATAATGCCCATAAAAAAATCTGAAGAAAAAATAACACGGAATAGTTTTGTTTCTTTTTAAACAGAACGTCAGTTGAATTGCATTATTCTTTGATTCTGGAAATATCTAATCTTTACAAATTGACTAAATTGCTGCATAGTGTTCCCTAGTGTGCACATATTGTAATTTAACTCTTCCCCTGTCAAAGGATGTTTGAGTTTGCAATGACAGGCAACACTTCAGTCAGCATCCTTTTACATGCACTGTCAGTCTTCCCTAATGTAGTTATTGAGAAATGGAATTTCTACCCACAGGAAGTGAATGTATTTTTATTTTAATGGATATTGCCCAGATTCTTGCTAAGGTAGTTCCTTCCAGATTAAACTCCTCCCAGCAGTATATAAGTACTTGTGTCCCTGCACCATTATCAACAATTGGTTTTCTCAAACTCGTTAAGATTTTTCCTCTTTCATAACTAGTTTCAGTTAGCATAGATCTGATTATTATTGAACTTGAACATTGTTTTCTTTTTTTGGCTACTTGTCTTTCTGCTCTCTGTAAGTTGCCTCTTTATATCCTTTGTCAACTTTACATTAGGCTGCAGTGTTTTTTTTCCTGTATTGATTTGTCATTCTTTGTAAGTTTTATTCCATTATCTTTGCTTATATATGTTATGTGCATTTTCTCCATATAAGAATTCTTTATATAACAAAGCATAACAGCACAACACTGTCATTTTTGTTGCATATTTTTCTAAATCTGTTTGTCTTTTACTTGTTTTTTTTGTTTGTTTTTTTCTAGTTTCTACCATAATGGCATTATTTTTTCCTTAAATATTTGACAGATTTGTCAGTGGAGCCATCTGGGCCTAAAATTTTCTTTGTTAGAAGGTTTCCAATTATAGGTTCAATTTATTTGATCACTTATAGAACTATTCATATTTTCTGTTTATTTTTGTGCCAGTGTGGGTTTTTCTAGGCATCTATCTGTTCACCTAAATTTTCAAATTGATGAGCAAAAATATAGTGATATCCTTTTACTTGTCTCTAAAGTTTGTTGGATTTGTAATGATGTCCCATTTTGCATTTCTGATATCATTAATACTATTGCTTTATCTTTTTTTTTTCATTAGTTATTCTTACCAGGGGTATTAGTTTTAATCTTTTTTCAAAGAACTAGGTTTTGTTCATCCTCCCCAGCGAATGTTGATTTTACTTTCTTTTTTTTTTTTTTTTTTGAGTTGGAGTCTCACTTTCTCGCCCAGACTGGAGTGCAGTGGCACGCTCCCAGCCACTGCAGCCTCGACCTGTAGCACACACCTGTAGTTCCAGCTGCTTGGAAGGCTGAGGCGGAAGGATCGCCGGCTGGAACTACAGGCGTGTGCTACCACGCCTGGCCAATTTTTTGATTTATTATAGAGATGAGATCACGCCAAATTGCCTAGGCAGGTCTCGAACCCGTGAGCTCAGGCAATCCACTCACCTCAGCCTCCCAAAGCGCGGGATTATAGGCTGAACCACCGAGGCTGGCTGATTTTCCTTATTTCTTAAATATTGCCACTGGTTATAGAACTCTGGCTTGGTAATTCTCTTCTTTCAAGCCTTTGAAAATAGCATTCCGTTGTTTTTTAGCTTTCATTCACTCAGCACTGTCTTTTCTGTAGAGATTTTGAATATTTTCTTTGTCCTGGATTTTCTACAGTTTGAATAAGATAATGTCTAGGTGCAGTTTTCTGCTTTTTAAATTAGAATTATGAATTTTTGTTTTATATCTTTCTTGCATACAGAAATTGTCTATGATTATCTAATGGTATCTCTCTTTCCTTTGGTACTTTATTTATCTGTGTGGGAAAGACCTTGCCACTGTCTGCTCTCAAATGTTGAAAAATTGTGTTCTGGGTTTTCTATGGAATCAGTTTTGGAGATCTAAGTTGTTTTTAGTGTTTGATCTCCAAATTGATAATTATTCTAACAAAATATGTAAAATAATCTTTTAATTTAGCCTTTTGGTATATTAAATCCTTTTTTTGGTAGTAGAGTCTCTTCTAGAAGCAGCTGTTTGACATCTGTAGCTGCTTCTATTTAAAAGGAATATGCTTTAATCAAATTTTATTTAATGTGTCTCTTACCAATTTTTTAGGGCAGCACCCATGTTTTTCGTGTAAGGTGCCTGGTAAAGATGTGAAACGTTGTTCTGTTGGTGCTTGTGGGAAGTTTTATCATGAAGCCTGTGTTCGCAAATTCCCCACTGCCGTCTTTGAATCAAAAGGATTCCGCTGTCCCCAGCATTGCTGCTCTGCCTGCTCCATGGAGAAAGATATCCACAAAGCAAGTAAAGGTAAGACAGAGCTGAAGAAGGAAACATGCATTTTAAGTGCAGTGGCAAGTAATACATTAAGCACATTATTATAAACTGTATCAAGCATTCTTTCTCTGTTTATAGCTAGACTTAACAGTTCACTTATAATAGATCACATGTTAAGTAGGGATTAAGTTCCAAACTCAGACCATGAGGAGAAAGTTCTGTATGTTCAGAATTACCCATGAAAATCCCTTAGGTAGATGCCACATCAAAGCCAGACTAGTGAAGAAAAGGTGTTTTTATCTTGCTATAACTAACATCACATAGGAACCCACAAAGTCCGACTCTGAAATTCTCATTTCATGTCCAGCTAATGCCTGCTTATATGGATTCCTTTGTGGCTTGTCTTTACACAGGCCGCATGATGAGATGTTTGAGATGTCCAGTTGCCTATCACTCTGGAGATGCTTGCATTGCAGCTGGGAGCATATTTGTAACCTCCTACATTCTCATCTGTAGTAATCATTCCAAAAGGAGCAGTAATTCTTCTGCTGCTGTAAATGTAGGCTTTTGTTTCGTTTGTGCCAGAGGTAAGTGTCAATCTTTTCTCTTTATCCTTTTTAAGGTCGTTGGCATTAAAATAGAGTCTCAACGATGAGAGAGACTCAAACCATCTAGAACAAATCTCCCACCAGTGCAGAATTCCATTTTAGTATATCCCAAGAGAGATGAACATTTCCAGTAACTGTCTATTTTATAGTGTTAATTGTCCAAATTGTTAGAAAATTAATTCTTCCATAAGTTAAGTGAAAATCTGCATTTCTAAAAATAACTGCGTTATAGTTAAATTCTTAGTTTTTCTATTGAGAGCATCAAAAGATTAATCTTTTCCCTTCTGTAAACAATTCTTCTGTTGGAGGTAGATCCTTCCCATGTCCTATTCTTTAATCCAGAACTTTCAGCTGATTGAGATTTCACTTGGATGGTAAGACTAGCCCATTTATTTTTGAAGTGTTTATGTTGTATTTCATCATAGTGTTTTGGTCTGGCATTGAGAGAAGGCCTGATGGGACACAGCCAAGGCAACATATGTGGTGGTATTAGTTAAGAGTAAGTGATGAAGGCTTTCTTACTTGCCAGCTGTTGGTATTTAAGTATGCCAAGAGATTGATCAACTAAAAACAATATCATGTCCCTGGGGGGGGGGTCAGTGAACTTGAGTTTATGATAAATATAAAAAGGAACTTCTTTAGTTAAATATGATACAGAATATCATGCAGTATTATAATAAAACTTTTTTTTGGTACTTAGTAAACATTATAAAAACTCACTTATATCCCCAAATACTGTTTTTCTTTTTAATTTAAGTGCTAACTTTTCTGAACTTGCCTTGGTGTGAAGTATTCAGAAGGACTCTAAGGCCCATCAGGCCTGTTAGATATGTTTAGACTAAACTGAAGATGAAAGTGTTTTTTGTTTGTTTGTTTTTGCTTTAGAAGACAGTTATTTTAATTTGGTAGAAGTACTATAACAATAGTGTTTAAATAGCGTTTAGATAGTATGACATCTTAGGATGTTTTGCTTTTTCTATCTCTCATTAAAAAAAAAAAACCTAGAGAATGTAGGCAGTAAAAGATGAAATAAATGGTAGTTCCTTTGTGGAGTAGCCAACGAGATCCACAGTACACACTGCTTTCTGTTTGCCTGTTTTATAAGCACATGTGGCTGTCTGCCATCGGAGTGGGAAGCATTGTGTCTTTCCTTACTAGAGCAATTACTACTGTATCCTGCTCTGGATCTTTCCTGGTACATGGAGAAATAGGTCTGAAACGTTTTCTGTCACACTGTCACAGGTAACAGAAAGGATTTAAATAGGCATATAATAAGTATAAAGTATCACTAGTGCCTTTACCATCTCCCCATCCCTAAAAAAGTAACGATAGGAAGGAATTATTGGATTATTAATTGAATACTTAGCTTTAGGAAACCTTTAAACAGATGAGTGGCAGTGATAACAAAGTTTCTTATGCCTTTGCAGATTCTTTCTGTTCCACCATTCCTAGGCACTTACTTTTGCTGTCAGTGGAGTATAAGCATACGTAACTTAGCCTGCATTTTAAATATCAAGTTTATAACTATGATGTTGGCTTACTCCAGGGTATATTCTGAATCAAGTATCATCAGTATATTAACCAATATTTTCTTTTGCTCTGTTTGTTTCAATAATTTGGATACCTTGAAAGTAGGTATTTTCAATTTGGCACGTGTAGGTAATGGTCCATTTATAGAGAAACTCTAGCCATTTTGTTAACTTTAACTTATATACCTTGATTGAGAATAATGTAAATGGAGGGAAAACCCATGTTTTAACATGGAATCTGTATTTACATTTTGTCAATTTGTCATTTATTCTGGAAAATTACTGTATTTAAGCAAGATTATTTAATTCCCAAATATTTTAACAAATTCTATACAGTAAATAAAAACCTTCATCCACACAGAAGGAGACACTTTAATTATGTTTTGGTATTAGAAAGCTTGTTTTGCTTTTTTTCTTGCCTCATACAGAATTTGTTTCCTCCACAAATATTTTTTCCTTAGTCCTTGGCTGTTGGGTGTTTAAAATTATTAACTGAGTTCTTAAGGGCTGAAATGTCTAGAAATATCTTTAGAACTATTTTGAAGTTTAGAGGAACACTGTTCCTCCTCCACTTCTTGCCAACTTGTGGTGCCATAGGAAATGTTCATATTTGTTTGTTTGTTTTTCGTTGGGTCTCACTCAAATCACCCAGTCTGGAGGGCAGTGACACAATCACTGATCACTGCAGCCTTGACCTTCTGGGCTCAGACAATCCTCCCACCTCAGCCTCCTGAGTAGCTAGGGACTACAGGTGTGTGCCACCACAGCCGGCTAATTATTTACATTTTTGTAGAGACAGGCTCTCACTATGTTGCCTGGGCTGGTCTCCAATTCCTAGGCTCAAGCAATCCTCTTGCAAAACGCTGGGATTACAGGCATGAGCCACTACACTCAGCACGTTCAGACATTTTTCAGTATAGTATATATTCTTTAGCGTTTCCTTTTATCTAGAGGGTTGTGTAAAATAAATTACTGAACATTCTGTGCCTTTCTTTGTAATGGTAATTTAAAATGGATAAGGTAGGCTAGGATTTTCTTCTCATTTTAATAAGAAATAAAAGCAATGTATTTTGCATATGTAAATCAAACTCTACTAGACACTATTGGAATGAATTGCCACAATTGCCCTAGGAAGCTACTTTCTCATTTTAGGCAGATGAGAACATTGAAGCCCAGATTAAATAATTTACCCAATGTCATGCAAGTTGTTAAGTAAGGGCACCAGCATTTGTACTTGATCTTTCTTATTTCAAAGCCCATATGTTTTTTTGTTACACCGCCTCCATCTAGTAAATGTATGAAATTAATTAAAATATTATGTAACTTAAGGTTCTTATCTTATCAGCAGTTTAAAGTTTCATTCTATCATTTGGGTTGGAGATATTTCATCAAATTAAGATAAAACACAGATAAAAGTTAGTGGTAACCTCCCGTCCTTCAAAGTGATCTCTAGATAAAACTGCTGTCATAATTTATATTGTAAAGTCCTAGATCATTGTACACTGACTAGTAACCAAGATAGAAAAACTTTCCCTGGTCTCACAGTTCCCTGTGTTTAGGAGTGGCTTGTAGCCACATCATGAATCTAACTGGGGAGACAGGGAAGGGAAAGAAAGGAAGGAAGGCCAAGCAGGTCAACTGTGTTGGTCGACCAAAAGGGTTGTTTCTATAAACCCTTAAGTTGGTAATCACTCTGTGTCGTGGCAGGAAAAAAATTAAAATGGTTTGCATGACCTCAGTAAAGTTCAGAAAATTATGGCTTTTAAAAAAGTATCACCATATTGATAGAGAAAGATTTCATTTTCAGGCAGAGAAAATTAGGATTTATTTGAGTGTATCTCAAGATATAAGTAGAGAAAAGGAGAGACCTAATTTTGCCTTTAAATGCTACTTGATAGACTGAAGCTAGATCAGGGTCTACTACATTATGTAAATGATTCTTATCTCTAGCTAATTAAGTGGTATGTCATTGTGTTTGGGGTTATCATCACAGTACTTCTAAATATTAAGGAATGCAGCTTTGTTAAGGGAGTTTTCAGAATGATGTCAAATGCCATTTACATCCTCAAATTATTTGGAATTTTCTTCTGTAGTGTATAGGTTTCTGTATTGGGATAAGACACTGAGTAGCTCAAACTCCCTTTAATAACTGAAGGAAACCATCCTGTCAGATCTTTCCTTTTTTTTCATATTCTCTTTTTCCCCCCACCCTTAAAGCGCAGCTACATAATAGGTGTTGGTTTATTTTTTTTCTTCATGGAATCATGGGTAGTTTCATTGCAGCTCATCTCTTTCTGTTTGTTTCGTATAGGGCTGATAGTGCAGGACCATTCAGACCCCATGTTCAGTTCATATGCCTATAAGTCCCACTACCTACTGAATGAATCAAATCGTGCTGAGTTGATGAAATTACCTATGATTCCTTCTTCGTCAGCTTCCAAAAAGAAATGTGAGAAAGGTAATAATCAAAATAGTTTATCTCTTGCTTTTATTTTTGCATTTCCTATTTTTTTCTCTTTAAATGAAGGGGGGAAATGTATGCCTGTCAAGCACCATCTGTTGCTTTTGGTAAATTCTGCCTTGGTGGTTGTGACTGTTTTCATATGGCTGCACTATTACTAAAAAGGGCTTAAAATAATTCCATTATTACAAATTTTTATTTATTCTTCTCCTTGAATAAATTTTCATACATTTCCTATAAGTAGGGTATTAAAGTAGAAAGACTAGGATTTTGTTCAAGATGGAATAACATTGTAAATGTTCTTTCTCTTTTGCCTGGTGTAGAACTATCATTCTTGATAGAATAGAATAGACGCTGTATAATTTGTTACTAACCGCCAACTAAATAACAAGATAGGTTATTAAAAGAAGTAAACCAAGATACTGATACTTAAAAGTTTGATTTTAGAATACTTTCTATCATTTTGTTTCTCAAGTGTTTTGTTAAGATACTATGAAAACTAGGTGCCCTTAGGAGACATTGGTGGGAAGCTGGGGAGGAGGGTGAATACCCCAAATACTGAATGTTGGAAGGCAGCCCAACTGAATGGCTGATGGATAATTTATCCACAGAGAACTGAGAGTTAAATGTATATTTACATGTTCCCAGTTATTTTAATCTATGGAAGAAAACTTTATATCGTGTTTTGTTTTCTGTAGCCTACTTGTCATAAAGGAAAAAAGTACTTTAACAATAATGTATTATTTGGGAGATATTATTCCAGAGGGAAAAATAAATGAACTTGAAAGATGAGGACCTTTTCCTGTATGCGTTCATTCCCTTCTGACCTGGGGGCCAGGTTCAGAATTAAAGACTTAATTCATACCTAATATACCATATATGTATTCTACATTTATTTGAAAAGGACTTTTTTTTTCATTCTTTGTGTTGCCTGTTTGATGCATCTTTGCTCTTTGTCAGATATCCCAAGTGGCAACTCATTACTGTAATTATAACTAAGCAAGTTGACTGGAATCTGTCAGAAGTATGGGAGAGGATATTGGCTTGTTTGTTTGTTTGTTTGTTTTCCATTGAAGTCAGATTCTATCACCTTATTGGTGATGCCACCTACTTCAAAACAAAAAACAACAGTTTTGAAGAACTCCATAAATAGCCTACCTGAGGCATTTTAGGAAGTGCTTTATTTTCCTGCTGGCACTTTTATAAAATCAGATTAGTTCAGTTGTTACTTCCATTGTTTCCAGTACTCAGTATTAACCTTGACATGAATTGAAATTATTTTGAGCCCTCTGTTTGCTTAGCTTGAACCATATCTTCTCTTGCATCTTAAAGTAGTTGTCTTGCATAGCACCAAGGTGGATCACTCATATTTTCATTTTTTTCTATTTTCCTTGTATATTTTAAACATCTTTATTATGATGATTTTCACCAATGATTCTGGCTCTGTATTTCCTCTGAAATAACACTGAAAATTAAGGACTATTCCATTATGTTAAAAATGGCCAGTCTAATTTTTTCACATGTGTTAATAGTCGCATGTCCTTTAAAGCTGTTTGCAAAAACAGTTCTCCCTGTTGGTCATTTATTTCTGATGAAAAAGTAAATAATCTCATTTTACTTTAAAGTCATAGAAGAATTCCCTACCTAGGTTTAGAGCACCCAGGCAGCTAATCTCTAGATTGGAGAATTGAACCGATCATATTGAGATTGTAGTCCAAGGGAAAAAACTTCCAATGATTGAAGTAAAAGCTTTTAAGCAGAGGAAATATGGTAATTTAACTCATCGTTGGTTGCATATGGATTTTGTTTATGTGTTAATCAGTTAAAAGTATAAAAGTCTGCAAGAAGAAAAGGTTTTCTGGAAAATTAATAGCAAGTCCTCAAAATGTGGGAGCATGTGATTTGATAAAGTTGTATAGAGGACTCTTGACCTATGTTCATGACACTTTAAATCTTAGTACACTCATGGATTATAGACCTAATTTTTCATTGAGAAGATCCATTTTTTTGTAGTAAATATCTTTATTATATTTTATCTTAACAATTTGTCACTAGTTGAAATACATATTAGAAATATCTAACCCCTCCCCCCAAAAAACACCTATTTTTTACATTTTAAAATGTTACTTTGTTTGCCACACCTGTTTTGATCTCAATCCAGAGATGATTTTGTATATCTGAAAGGAGAGAGTTTTGATAGGGAACTTGGAGAAGGGGTCTCCTTGCATATGGTGCTTCAGTCTACACTGATAGTTACTTAGTTTTATGCTATAAAGCAGTGGTTCTCAATATGAAGTGAAAAAAGACTTATGTAAACAAATTTGAGCTATGTTTACTATTTCAGAAAATCTAACAGAACCACACATTTGTGCAAAATAAGGCTGCATGAGTTTGTTCCCCTCTTTGGCTATGATTTTAACAATTCGATACTACTAGTTATTGGTTGGCAGTTATATATTTCTTTGGTTATGGATTTTTTTTTGTTATTGATAAAATATTTGAAGACACGAGGGTTCATGAGGAAGGAAAGGGGAATTCCTTGTGATTAAAAACAAAAGTTGCAAACCACTGCTGTATAGCCTGTTCAGTTTTTTTATCTTCACTGAGAAGGTAATGATAATGTAGTCACCAATTTGAGGTTCTGTGTTCCCTTTGCTTTTTTTGTATTCTTTATGGAAAGAAAAAAGTATTGATCAACCTACTGGCTGTTTTCATTTTGTTAATTTTATTGTAAAGGGATTTAGTTAACTGTGGCACTGGATTAAAATACAAAGATGAGTATTGTTTTCTTATCTCTGAAGGAGAAAAGAAAGTTGCTACTAGTATATTTGAAAAACTTGCTCTCAAATCTATTGTCAAAAGATTTAATGCATCTGCTTTGTCATGTTAATAACGTTAGCTGCTTTCTAAACTAATACCTCAATAGCCCACATTTCAGAGGAGTAAAAAGTACAATAATGATCTTGGTACTACTCAAAAGCTCTGAGTTTCTGGCACTGAAGCCCTGAAAAGTAGCTAAATATGTTCATTTGGTATTTCAGTCCATCACTACAGGTATGACTTAATCCCTTTGCTGTTTTACCCCAATTTGAATTATTTGTAATGTGCTTAAAAGATAACTTACTCCTTTTTCTTTCTTTTTCTCTTTCCTCTGTTCTCAATTATTAAGACTGTTTGTTTGTTTCAAGGTGGAAGACTGCTCTGCTGTGAATCGTGCCCAGCTTCCTTCCACCCGGAGTGCCTGAACATAGACATGCCAGAAGGCTGCTGGAATTGTAATGACTGTAAAGCTGGCAAGAAACTACATTACAAGCAGATTGTTTGGGTCAAATTGGGAAATTACAGGCAAGTTTTTCCAAGGATAAAGAGAAATTATTCATCCCGCAGACCAAGTTCATAATCTGAATGCAGAGTGACTAGGAGATAGTTAAGTAGACAGCATGGACCTACTTCTTTAAAAAATAAATAAAAGAAATATGTTTTGAGCCAGGCTCTGTGGCTCAGCCTGTAATCCCGCACCTTTGGGAGGCTGAGGTGAGTGGATTGCCTGAGCCCCCGGGTTCGAGACCCGCCTGGGCAGCGAGACCTTATCTCTACAATAAATCAAAAAATCAGCCGGGCATGGTAGCGCATGCCTGTAATTCCACCTACTCAGAAGGCTGAGGCGGAAGGATTGCCGGAGGCCAGAAGGTCGAGGCTGCGGTGGCTGCTGCACTCCAGTCTGGGCAACAGAGTGAGACTCCAACTCAAAAAAAAAAAAAAGAAAAGAAAAGAAATATGTTTTGAGTCTGGGTTTTTAAGGGATTGGGAGAAAATTCATTGTTGAGTTTTTTTTCTTTTTCTTTGGGATTGGTTGATTGACTTTTGTTTTTAAATTCTAAAAGTTACTTTATACTATTAAACTATATATGACTAGATTTTGGAATAAAAAGTCTTACTTAGACGTGGAGATGATGTTTTCTTTGTGTCTTACCTAGATATATATCAATTTTTAAATTTCTTTTATTTCTCTTTTTTTTTTTTTTTTGAGTTGTAGTCTCACTCTGTCACCCAGGCTGGAGTGCGGTGGCACACTCAAGGCCACTGCAACCTCGACCTGCTGGGCTCAGGCAATCCTTTTGCCTTAGCCTTCCAACTAGCTGGAACTACAGGCATGTGCCACCATCCCTGGCTAATTATTTATTTATTTATTGTAGGGATGATATCTCACCAAATTGCCCGAGCTGATCTCGAACCTGTGGGCTCGGACAATTCTGTCACCTCAGCCTTCCAAAGTGCTAGGATTTATAGGCTGAGCCACTGTGCCCAGCGACTTGATTTCTAATAAAATCAGTAGTTTATATATTGACCAAAATAGCTCTTTGCTGAATCTAGTCCATTTTGTTCTAGCTAGAAGCCCTAAACTGTGTAAAGAGAGAGCTTTTTAGAAATCAAAGAGAGATTATTCCATTAAGAGCCTTTACTTGTTTAAGGAATGAAGCAGGAAGTATGTGTGACTGCCATTATTTTAATAATACTTTCTCCTTTAAAGCTTTTAACAATCCTTCATGGGACAGGTTTAGCAATGCATTTTTAAAGCTCTACATTTTGAGGCAAATATAGCAAAAGATAGCATAATAGGCTTCTGCTTTTCTGTTAGAACTCTAAGTAAAAAATATTTTTATAGAATTTCAAACATATTTTAATTTTTAAAGCAGGAGCTGTGGTTTTTTTTTTTAAGTTGGAGTCTCACTCTGTCCTCCAGACGAGTGCAGTGGCACACTCCCAGCCACCACAGCCTTGACCTGCTGGGCTCCGACGATCCTTCCGCCTCAGCCTTCCAAGTAGCTGGAACTACAGGCACACGCTACCATGCCCGGCTAATTTTTTTATTTATTGTAGAGATGAGGTCTCACCAGATTGCCCAGGCGGGTCTCGAACCTGCAAGCTCAGGCAATCCACTCACCTCAGCCAGCCAAAGTGTGGGATTACAGGCTGAGCCACCGAGCCCGGCTTGAGCTGTGTTATCTTCTATATGTTTTAAATGTGCTACATGCTTACCTATTTAATTTTAAAACTTTGTTTTTAGCTAGGATCAGAGGTATTAAGGTTGAGAAGGTTACCCTCCCCTTAATTTTCAACATATGGCAGGAATCCAAACAAAAAGGGAGTAGGGACAGTTTGAATATATAAACAATTTTGTATTGTATGTCAAAAGATATCATAAAGTGTTAAAAGACTAATATAAAACCAGGAGAAGGTGTTTGCTTTTCTATATTCAATAAGAAAAGAAAAATAACCTCATTAGAAAAAGAGGAGCAGAAAAAAAGAGCTAATTTGTTTTAAAAAAAAAAAAAGAAGGAAAAAATAGCAAATAGGAAATAAAGATGGAAAAATGCATAACCTCACTAAAAATAAATGTACATTAAAACAAAGATGGTTTTTATGTTCAATTAAAGGACTGGCAAAAATTTAAAATCTTAAAAATTTTGTGTGCCCTGCTTCCTGCAGGGCAGTCTGGAATCATATCAAAATTGTAACTGTGGATACCCTTTGACCCAACACTTCAATTTTATCTAAAGAAAAATTTGAATAAGCAGGCAAAAATATATTTACAGGGGTGTTCATTGCAGTATTATTTCTAATTGCAAATACTTAAATAACCCAAATGCTTAGTCAGTGGGGGATTTGTCAGACGAATTATAGCATATCCATATTGTCGAATGCCATAAAGCCGATTACAGGATAATGCAGATCTGTATAATAACTTGAGAAAATATCCATAATATATAATGTGTTATGCAGTTGTTTTAATTTGTAGCTCTAGATACAGCATGTTTTTAATACCTGGAAAGAAGTACATCATATGTTGTCTCAGGGATGAGATTACAAAAGGAGGCATTTTCATTTTTTTTTTATACATTTCTGCATTATTTTCATTTTTTTTTTTTTTTTTGAGTTGGAGTCTCACTCTGTCACCCAGACATGTGTGCAGTGGCTGCTCCCGGCCACCGCAGCCTCAACCTGCTGGGCTCCGGCGATCCTTCTGCCTCAGCCTTCCAAGTAGCTGGAATTACAGGCACGCACTACCACGCCCGGCTAATCTTTTGATATATTGTAGAGATGAGATCTCACCAAGTTGCCCAAGCAGGTCTCGAACCCGTGGGCTCAGGCAATCCACTCACCTCAGCCTCCCAAGGCGCGGGATTACAGGCTGAGCCACCGAGCCCGGCTGTTTTCATTTTTAAAAGAAGCACATACTGCTTTCAGAACTTAAAAATTACATATCATCTGAGGTGGGGAGGGATGCACAGTTTGACAATTGATAGATTTAAGACGTTCCTGGATACGAAAAATATAAAATACTATAAGAAGCCTTCTTCAGCTCTTCAAATAAATTTCAGTCATTTTTTTAAAGTGATGAATCTGAAAATATCTTTGACTTAAACTTAATTTTAATACTTAAATTTTAATCACCTTACATTTTAAAGGAACCCAAAGCAGTGCTTCAGTTGAATTCACAGTCCAACGAGATTTTATATCTAGGTCAGATTCTTCTTGTATGTTTTGGAAAGACTTCCATCCATGAACTAATTCTTAATGTATTTCTTTCCAATCAGGCCCAGTGGGGCTGCATGAAGCTGTTTATTTTCAGTAACTAGTTACTCCAGTGTGTTGCTTCCTGGGGAAAAATATGAGGACCTGGAACAACCCCTGGAAGAAAGTATGCCTTTTCCGAATTGACCCTAGTGAAGGCAGTAATTGTCTACATATTTAATCTTCATATACATATTTAATTTAAACTATTTTAAAATGGTTTACGCCTGCTTTGAGTATAAACCAAATACTTTTATCACATAAAATAGTGGTTTTTGTTTTGTTTTGCTTAAAATTTGAGCATGGATTCTTGCCCATATTTTTAATTCTTAGATGGACAGCAGGGTTGTTTTTCAAGTTCTGCAATATAGATATGTGAACCATGTCATTGTTGATATTCTCAGTGTAATTATTTATTAAATGTATAGTTTTATTAGGCATGTGTTAAATAAGAGATTGAAAAATTAAGTTTATATATATTAACTGTTGATATTGATGATTACTACAAAAGCCCATGTGAGGATCAGTGAGGTTAGCCATGTTTTCTGGCCTTTAGCTTCATCATTCAGTTCCTGACTTGTGCCTTGCTAGAAATGGTCGGCTTTCCTTACAGATGGATTCATTTAGTGATTGCTCTAGTATTCAGTTATTGTAGCATGAAACAGTTATATTTTCATCCTGTCCCCTATCCCATGTTTATTATCATCTAAGATGAATTAGATTCTGAACTTAAAGTGATATAAGACCTAATGCATTTGACCAAGAGGTGTTTGCCCAGGTTGATTAGAGATTAAAAAAATGCTGATTTGAATGGGAATTATTTACCATAGTGCCAGTTTAGTCTCAGAATGATTCCCTTAGCTACTAGAAATAAACCTTTATACCTTTAAAGATAATCTTGGTATTACATTTAGGGGAAAACATGACTTTTCTAACTTTTCTAGGATTGAAATTGGGTTTGAAATAGCATTGATAATATTCTAATTATTGAGTTGGGTAGTAGGGTCAGTGTTATTCAGTTATTCTCTTTTATAACTTATGTTTTTATGATATGGGTTATTTTATAAATATCAGATATTACTTTTTTTTTTTTTTTTGAGTTAGAGTCTCACTCTGTCACCCAGACTGGAGTGCAGTGGCTGCTCCCGGCCACTGCAGCCTCGACCTGCTGAGCTCCGTCGATCCTTCCGCCTCAGCCTTCCAAGTAGCCGGAACTACAGGCGCGCGCTGCCACGCCCAGCTCATTTTTTTGATTTATTGTAGGGATGAGGTCTCACCCAGTTGCCCAGGCGCGTCTCAAACCCACGGGCTCAGGCAGTCCACTCACCTCGGCCTCCCAAAGTGCTGGGATTACAGGCTGAGCCACTGAGCCTGGCCATTACTTTTTTTTTAAATCAACGTTTCATTTCACTCGCCCAGGTTGGAGTGCAGTGGCATGATTACAGCTCACTGCAGCCTTGAACTCCTGGGCTCAAGTGATCCTGCCTCAGCCTCCCAAGTGGTAGGGACTATAGGTACATGCCACCACATCTGGCTAATTTTTTGTAGAGAATAAGTCTCACTGTGTTGTCTAGACTGGTCTTGAACTCCTGGGCTCAGGCCTTCCAAAGTGCTGGGATTTATTGGCGTGAGCCACTGTGCCCAGCTCAGATATTACTTTTTAAAGAAAGAAACTGTAACAGGTGTTTAGGGCCTAATTAGTTTATGTTTACTATTTCATTAATTTGTTAATATGTTTTTAAATGATGTATGATTTGGATAGATTGAGGATAGGCAAGGTATTTTGTGTTCTTAATCTAAATGAAAATTATAAAATATAAAACCTTTTTTCCTTCCTGCCAATCTTGTAAACAGTGTGATTTTTTTTTAGTCTTTTTAGTCTAAAATTGCTTTTGTTTTCAGATGGTGGCCAGCAGAGATCTGCAATCCCAGGTCTGTGCCACTGAACATCCAGGGCCTTAAACATGACTTGGGGGACTTCCCTGTGTTCTTCTTTGGTTCCCATGATTACTATTGGGTCCACCAAGGCAGAGTGTTCCCTTATGTTGAAGGAGACAAAAGCTTTGCTGAGGGACAGACTAGTATTAACAAGACCTTCAAAAAAGGTAGGTTGGATGATGTTTACAGTGACTCAAAACTAAGACTCCAGTGTTGATTTTTTAACATCTCCTAACTTGCATATGACATATTTTGGGTACTAGAGAATTTTTACCAGGTATTGTGATCCTGTGTCTGTAAGCTTCCAATGGCATTAGAACCAGATTTGAAATACATTTCAGTTTAGTAGACATGTATGTGAAAGGAGTTTCTTTAATAACCTTTCTATAAGCAGATTATTCTGGAGATAGTCTTTTTAATCAAGTGAAGCTCCTTTGCCACAGAGAGTAATAAAGGCTTTCTATGAAGAGCCTTACAGCTGGTTTTGCAGTGAGTTGCCAGGAACTTTGGGTTTCTGGGTAAGAGTAGAATGAATTTAAATCTAGTAAAAGGTTAAAAACTGCTTCTAGGGTTACTTGGGGGCCTCTGATATTGAAGTGGAACCTCTTCCCTGAGGCAACAGCATGCACAAAGCATAGTGTTCACTGAGTTATATCTTATTTCATTGTGAGCTATATCCTATACCCTATCCTGGTAGTAAATGGCAATTCGAATACAACTTCATAAAGAAAATCTCAAGCCTGATGCTGAGCTTTGGAAATGAGGTGTAAAACTACTCTCCCAACAGTTTGTGCTTAGTTTTTTTATTTATATACTTTGCTTGGTCTTATTGGCAGCACTGGAAGAAGCTGCAAAACGTTTCCAGGAATTGAGAGCAGAAAGAGAAAGTAAAGAAGCCCTAGAGAATGAAAAAATCTCAAAAAAACCCCCTCCTTACAAGCATATCAAAGTAAGTCTTTACCCATTAAAGCATTGGTATTTGACAGACAAGATGAAATGCATTACTGTCTACATAAAGGCCCTTTTTGTCCTATGAAAACTTTTGGTAGTTATCATCCAGTCTTCTGTAAAACAACTGAGAGCTCTTGTTAGAAGCATCAAATGGGAACCATAGCTGCGTGCTGTGAGAGTTAGGTCTTTGATAAGCCCCATCATACCTAGGAGCAACATGTTTTTATGTGAAATCCTGTTCTGGGTCTACCAGGTTATTCTGCAACCAAGTAGGAATATAGGTATTTAACTTCTTTATTCCAGAGAACCCACAAACAAGCATGGTTTCTCTTGTTTTCAGTTTTGAAGTTTTTGTCAACTAGTGGAAGGAGAATATGTAGGATAAATAAGTGAAGATTCATATCAGGCTTTGATATTTTTGTCAACTAAGGGGAGATGGTTATTCCTAGTTTTTTCATGGGGAAATTTAGATTAAAGAGCCTTTCTCAGAGTAGTTCCACAAGGCAGTAGCATGGATGTTTTAGATGTTCCTAAATTGCTAAAAGATTACCTACCTTCTTCCTCTTATTTGTGATTTTGTTTTCTAGGCTAACAAAGTAATAGGAAAGGTACAGATCCAAGTTGCTGACCTGTCAGAGATTCCCCGCTGTAACTGCAAACCAGCTGACGAAAACCCTTGTGGCTTGGAATCGGAGTGCCTGAACAGAATGTTGCAGTATGAGTGTCACCCGCAGGTGTGCCCTGCTGGAGATCGTTGTCAGAATCAGTGCTTTACCAAGAGGCTGTACCCTGATGCGGAAATCATCAAAACGGAGCGAAGAGGCTGGGGCCTTAGGACCAAAAGAAGCATTAAGAAGGTAGCAGGGGGTAGAAGTGGGGGTGGAAGAGACCGGAACCTGTACCACTTAGGGATAATTCAAGGGATAAACAGGGATTTATGGCAAAACTTTGAAATTTCCCATGTTGAGAGCTTGTACTTCTGAGCAAGGACAAAGTGGTAGAAAAAGGATAGTAATAAAAAAATGTGCGTACACCTTGAGTGTCCTATGGTCAGTTGAAATAAGAAGGGACATGGGTAATTTTCTATGTGAAACATCTTTGCCCTTGTTAAGCAAAATGATTTAAAAGTCTTAGTAAAGACAAAATAGTAAAGTTAATATACTGAGATAGAAACTAGCAAACCTAGGACTTTGCTCCAGCATCATAATTCATTAGCTGTGAACCCATGGCCAAATCACCTAACCCCCCAAGGCTCTGTTTCCTCGTCTCTAAAATGGACATGTGGACATTCCATGCTCTACAAATTTAAAGGTTGTTGTAAAACTTCAATTCGATGTAATCCCGCGCCTTTGGGAGGCTGAGGTGAGTGGATTGCCTGAGCCCGCGGGTTCGAGACCCGCCTGGGCAGTGAGACCTCATCTCTACA
>NW_007259238.1:912533-922294 GCF_000164805.1 Carlito syrichta
AGTTTTTCTTTTTTCTTTTTTTTTTGAGTTGGAGTCTCACTGTGTCATCCAGGCTGGAGTGCAGTGGCACACTCACAGCCACCCCAGTATCGACCTACTGGGCTCCGGCAAGCCTTCCATCTTAGCCTTCCAAGTAGCCAGAACTACAGATGTGTGCTACCACACCTAGCTAATTTTTTGATTTATTGTAGAGATAAGGTATCAGCAAGTTGCCGGGACTGGTCTCAAAACCACAGGCTCAGGCAATCCACTTGCCTCAGCCTCCCAAAGTGCTAGGATTACAGGTTGAGCCACCGAGCCTGGCCAAGGCATTTTTCAAGGCAGTGTCTGTTTAATACAAGGAATTCATGCCACTATGGAAAATTTTTTGTTTTTATTTTTCATGTTTTTAGATAGGGTCTCTCTCTGTCGCCCACGATGGAATGGCAGTGGTATGATCATAGCTCACTGCAGCCTCAAACTCCTGGGCTCAAGCAACTCTCCTGCCTCAGCCTCCTGAGTCGCTAGGACTACAACTGCATGTCACCATGACTGTGATTTTTAATTTTTATTCTTATTTTTGTAGAGACAGAGTTTTGCTATGTTGTCCAGGCTGCTTTTGAAGTAGTCCTCCTGCCTTAGCCTTCCAAAGTGTTGGGAGGCCCCATGCCTGGCCATTGTAGAAGAATTTTAAATGAAAATCACTAGTAAATCCTACTATTCAAACAGTGGCTCTCAAGTTTTAGGGTGCCTGAGGATCTCCTGAGTTCCTTGTTATAAATGTTTTCTTAATGAATTAAGAGTATTTGGCATGAGTCTGGAATAATCTGCATTTTAAAACAAGCCTCCCACCCCTAAGCCCACTCCCAGCTTGCCTAGTGCCATCTGTTGTACAGAACTTGAGATGTATAGACTGAGAGAAGGTGGACCTCAGGGAAATTGTACTATTCTTGACCAAAAACAAACAAAACTTTTTTTTTTTTGAGTCATAGTCCCACTTTGTTACCCAAGCTAGAGTATAGTGGCACGATCACGGCTCACCACAGCCATGATCTCCTGAGTACATGATCCTCCTACCAAGTAGCTGGGACTACAGGTATACACCACCCCACCTGACTAATTTTTTGATTTTTTTGTAGAGACAAGGTCTTGCTATGTTGTCTTGGCTAGTCTCAAACTCCTGGTCTCAAACCATCCTCTTGCCTTCGCCTCTCAAAGTGCTGAGATTATAGGCATATGCCTTTGTGCCCAGCCAAAAAAATCACCTTTGTAATTGAAAAATACTATCTAACAGTAAAGAAAATTCATATGGTACAGAACAGATAGTAGAGTGAAATTCCTCCTTCATCCCGTTAATTTCTGGTCTCCTTACCAAAGATAACCTTTGTTAATAGTTTGATTTGTAGCCTTTTAGAACGTTTCCTATATGATTATAAACATAAACAGATATAAGATGCATATTCATGTATTCTATATTTGTAGGGGTTTCTAAGCATACATTCCATATTTTCTTCCCATTCAAACAATGTATCATAAGTACATTTTTGACAGTACATGTAGGTTCCACGCCATTCTTTTTAACAGTCTCATTGTAGTCCCATAGTATAAAGTACCATAATTTATTTAACCTATTCCCCCATAAATAAATAAATATTTTAATTCTACAATGAACATTCTTGGTCATCTATCTTTGTGCACCTATTTCTATAGGTCAGATTGCTTGAAGTGACATTAATTTATTGGCTACATATTTATTAAGCTACTTCTATGTGCCAAGTACTATTCTAGACACTTGGAAAACAATGGTGAACAAGGCACATAAAGCCCTTACCTTTGTGGATCTGCTAGAGGAGACTGATAATAAACCAGATATGTGGTGTGGAGCAGCACTGACTGCTTTGAAGAAAAATGAGGTTGGAAAAGGTGGTGACAGGATTACCCTCTTAAACGGGTTGTCTCAGGAAGGCTGAAGAGGCAACATTTGACCTGACTTTGTGAAGTAGAAAGCCAACCAGGCACACACAGAAGAGCATGTTAGGCTGGAGGGAAGAGGCAAGTGTAAAGGCACCATGTGTTCCAGGACAGCAGGGAAGCTGGCATGCCTAGAGGGGAGCCAAGAGGAGTGGCAGCAGGAGGTGAGGCAAGAAGGGCAGGCAGGGCGAGAGTTGACGGGGCCTCATTGGCTGTGGGATGGGAAACTAAGGAGGATGTTAGTAGGAAGCAACTTGATCTGAGTTGGTGTATTCGTTTTTTACTGCATACCAATATTTCTACAAAGTTAGCAACTTGAAACTTAGCACACATTTTATTATCTCACAGTTTATGTGGGTCAGGAGTTCTGGCAGTGCTTAACTGGGTTCTCCCTTTTTTTTTTTTGATTTGGAGTCTCACTCTTGTCACCCAGGCTGGAGTGCAGTGGCGTACTCACTGCCACCGCAGCCTCAACCTGCTGGGCTCAGGCGATCCTTCCACCTCACCCTTCCAAGTAACTGGAACTACAGGCGCACGCCACCACGCCAGCTAGTTTTTGTGATTTATTGTAGAGACAAGGTCCCACCAAGTTGCCCAGGCTGATCTCGAACCCCCAGGCAAAGTGCTGGGATTACAGGCTGAGCCACCATGCCTGGCCTGGGTTCTCTACTTAGGATCCACGAGGGATCTCAGGGGGTCGGCCAGGGCTGGTTTCTCATCTGGTGGTTGACTAGGGATCTGCATCCCTGCTAGCATGATTGCTAGCAGAACTCCATTCTCTGTAACTCTAGTTCTGAGAGATTCGGTTTGTTTTTGCTTGTTTTTTTTTTTTTTCCTTGCTGTTGGCCAGGAACTGCTCTCAGTTTCTAGAGACTGCCCACAGTTCCTTGCCACATGGGATTCCCAGCATGGCCACTTGCTTCCTAACAGCCAGAATGGGAGAGTTACACTCCAGCAAGATGGACACCAAAGTCTTATGTGATCACATGATAATTTACATCCTGTTGCCTTTGCTGTATTCCATTGGTTAGAAGTGAATCACAGGCTCCACTCACACTCAAGGGGAGGGATCACACAATGGCTTGAACCCCAGAAGGCAGGAACCACAGGGCCTCCTTGAGACTCTGTCTACCACAGTTGGGTTTTAAAAGGTTAGCTCTGGCTGTAGTATGGAGAGTTTATGACAAGGAGGAATGAGGGATGAAAAGGAGACCGTTAGAGTAGTCCAGGAGAGAGATGAATTACAGGCCTGGGGCCATTAGGGTTGTAGTTGAGCTGGGAGAGAAGTGGCTGGATTTCTGAGATTTTCAAGGTAGACCAACAAGATTTGCTGATACATCGGCTATGTGGATTGGGTTGCTTGATCAAAGGTCAGCTACATTAAAAATATCATTATATAATGCAAAATTTTTATATTACTTTAATACTGTGCATAAAAATTTTAGGGGGAATTCGTGAGGTCATCCTGAAATCCATCAGTTTAATATTGTGTTAACACCTTTAATAGTCGTTGGATTTATTCTAAAATGTATTCTAACATAATTTGTAAGGTTAATGATATAATCAAGAGAAAAGAAAACACAATCTGGCCTTTACGGCTCTCTACCACTTGAGGGATTGTTAATGTAAGAAAGTAGTCTTTAAAAAATAGCTAGGGCCGGGCTCGATGGCTCAGCCTGTAATCCCACGCCTTTGGGAGGCTGAGGTGAGTGGATTGCCTGAGCCCGCGGGTTCGAGACCCGCCTGGGCAGCGAGACCTCATCTCTACAATAAAATCAAAAAATTAGCCGGGCGTGGTAGTGCATGCCCGTAATTCTGGCTACTTGGAAGGCTGAGGCAGAAGGATCGCCGGAGCCTAGCAGGTCGAGGCTGCGGTGGCTGGGAGCGGCCACTGCACTCCAGTCTGGGCGACAGAGTGAGACTCCAACTCAAAAAAAAAAAACAAAAAAAAAGCACACACACAAATAGCTAGGAATATATACAGAAAGAGGACCTCAGAAACCCAGATTTTATTTATAAAAAATTGTTCCCCAGGGGTGATGGCTCATGCTGTAATCCCAACATTTGGGAGGTGGAAGCAAGAGGATTGCCTGAGCCCACAGGTCTGAGACCAACCTAGGCAACTTGGCGAGACCTTGTCTACAATAAATCAAAAAATTAGCAGAGTGTGGTGGCACACACCTGTGGTTCCAGCTACTTGGAAGACTGAAGTGGAAAGATCGCCAGAACCCTCCAGGTCAAGGCTGCAGTGATTGTGAGCATGCCACTGCACTCCAGCTTAGGTGAAAGAATGAGACTGACTCAGGAAAAAAGCCAACAAAAATGTGTATTTATTCATATTTATGTTTAAACTTTAGCCACCTTCAAAAGTGTTCTCCAATTGGTACAGTACACCCGAGATGCTTTGTCCATGCTTAAAACAGTTTTTGAACTCATCACTTTTGATGCCTTTGAGTGTTGCTGTTTTTTGTTTCACCTCTTTCACATCAGCAAAACTTTTCCCTTTGAGGGTTTTTTAATCTGGGGAAACAAACAAATGAAAAAACGTCACTAAGGGTGAGACCAGGTAAACATGGAGTGGGGCATGGGGCCATGCCATTTTGATTCAAAAGCTGAACACTCAGCATGGTGTGGGCCAGTTGTTGGTGTAAATCACCCAGCATAAAATAGGCAAATGCATTGAAAGAACTTCCCAAAAAAATTCACTGAAGCCGAGTACAGCCTCTCACAACACTAGCTGGTACACTGTGCTGGTGGGTTCCTAGAACAACTTACCTAGCAGGAGGAATTCTGTACTACAAGGGACGTGCTCTCCAAAAAATAATTTTTTTGGCTTCCCCCTCCCCCCTCCCCCCATTTAGTCATTGAAAAGCATATAAGCAACGTGAAATAGGTTTGGGGACATTTACAGGAAAGAGACCAATATGAAATTGAACATACACAGTCAGTCCCCTTCTTTTCATATATAACAGACTCCTGAAAATGTGTGCCAGAATGAGAAAAGGAACTTCTTGTTATGAAGTGGCTTCTTTCTCAGATTTAAAAACTGAATATTGAATTATAGCCTTTTGCTGAAGTTTTAAGGACAGATTTTTAGCATTTTCTATGTTCTTTGTTATTTTTGTTTATAGTTGAATTCACAGTTAATGATTTTTTTTTAAGTCTAGTATGCAACTCTCTGAGGCTAAAGGTTTGCTACTTTTAGGACATCTGAAGCATTTCCATCTTGACTTAAAATGGTATAAGTTTGTGAGACTTGCACTCATCATATCTGATATCAGCCACTACATTCCAGTCTGGGCGACAGAGTGAGACCCCCAACTAAAACAATAAGAACAATATAAACCATGGTAAATCATTTTGAAACTTCTAAAGCCATGGAACCATTTTTTAAAATGAAATCTTACCAAATGAATCCCAATGTATGAAAAAAAGATGAAGCAGAGCCGATTTGGTTGAAATTCTGCTCTATAGGTTTCCATTTTTAAAATTTGCCCTAAAATAGTTAAGTTTAGAAACAGTAGGTGGCAATGCAGTCTTCTTCTACCCTTTGATATTATATAATAGTGCAAAATGTTGTTTATCAGCTGATGTCATAGTCCAAGCTGGATACAGGAAAAGCCACTTGAGGCCAATAGTGCATAATACACGAATGTGTAGTACTGCCCTGTGTCCTTCATGAGAAAGGACTACAAAGAAAAGGTGGAGAAAATTAACTGTTGGTGGTGCTGCAGTTAGATACAATATTTTTCTTTTTTAGAGACAGAGTCTTGCTCTGTCACCCAGGCTAGAGTATATTGGCGCAATCATAGCTCACTGCAGCCTCAAACTCCTGAGTTCAAGTGAGCCTCCCACCTCAGCCTCTCAAATAGCTAGGATTACAGGCATGTAACTCCTCACCCAGCTAATTTTTTTTTTTAATTTTTTGTAGAGATGGGGCTATGTTGCCCAAGCTCGTCTCAAACACCTGGGCTCAAGCAATTCTCCTGCCTTGGCCTCCCAAAGCACTAGGATTACAGGCAAACCAACCTTTGTCATAGCTTGTACAATAAATAAAAATGGGAGAAAGAAAAACCCAGAGGTCACCTTTTGTTGTGACTGTTTCCCAGTTGAAACAAGTGTGTCGCTCCTTGAAGCAGACTGGTGTTCCTCGTTGATCTCACCAGCCACACACTTTCAAGGGAAAAGACTGATACCCGGGAGACTAGGTTGATGCCTTCTAGTTTATCCTACTCATTTCTTTTTCTCATATTGTTGAAGCAATCATATACTTTTGTGAATAGAAAAAGTAATATTTTTAAGGCTGTGAGTTATATTCTTAACCATTTATCGAAATCAGAAAATATGATATAGTGCTTCTCTTTAGAGTACTGATATTTACTATCAACGATTTTGTGATACTGATGTATGCAAAGGGCTAGTGAAAAATCTGTGTGGTAGGTGGGGAAAGAAGCGAGTAGGACAGAAATCTGATAGACATGGACTCACTCTAAGGTACAGGAAGCACAGGCGTGGTTATCTATCCAGAAATGAAAAACTGTGTCCATACAGAAACTTTTGCCTGAATGCTCATTAGCAGCTTCATTTGTAATAGCCAAAGTCTGGGAGTAATCCAAGTTTTTTTTCAGTAGTTAAACAAACTATGGTATATCCATACTGTGGAATACTACTCAGAAATTTAAAATTAAAAAGAACAAACTATTGATATAACTCAAAAACTTGGATGGATCTCAAGGGAATTACCCTGAGGTGGTGTTTTTTTTTTTTTTAAGCCAATCTCGATAAGTTCCATACCTATGTATGATTACATTTATAGAACATTCTTGAAATGACAAAATTATAGAGATGGAGAACAGATTAGTGGGTGCCAGGGCTTAAAATGGCATGAGGTGAAAGAGGGGTAGAGGAAGGGTATGAATATAAAGGAGTGTCACGAGGAAACTCTGTGATGAAGCAACAGTTCTATATCTTGATTGTGGTGTTGATTACATGATTCTGCACCTGATAAAACTGCATAGAAACACACATACACACAAGTATGTGTAAAATTGGTGAAATCTGAATAAGGTCTGTGGATTGTACTAATTAATGTCAATTTTCTGGGCTTGATATTGTTCTTTAGTAATATCAAGAATTACTTCAAAATAAGCTTAAAAACAAAAACAGTTTGTTTCAGATTCAGATCTTTTCCAAGGCTTATTCCTAAACCCCACAACTACTAACTAGTAAAAAGTCTTAACGTGCAGCTTCAAAGGCTGGAGTGAGCTTTATCCCCAGATCCCAGTAATGAACCACATGGTGTCACTTGGACTATAGAAACAGCATTGTCAGCAAGAAAATGCAAGCAGATGATCACCTTGTAAGGCACTTGGACAAGAAAAAATAATGCCACCTGGATGCCCATGAATAAACATTTTTTCAAGGGTTGAAGATACATTTTCAGGAGTTTGTTTACTTAATTATCTTGGATTTATACATGTGTTGTTAAGCTTTTAAATATAATGCACTTATTTTACAGTTACATATTGCATGTCTCTCTGCAGGGTGAATTTGTAAATGAATACGTTGGTGAATTAATTGATGAAGAAGAATGCAGACTGCGAATCAAGCAAGCTCACGACAACAGTGTAACTAATTTTTATATGTTAACTGTTACCAAGGTAAAATTGCTTTTTAGTTTTGTTTTGTAAGAAAAGGGGATATTTTGTTTTTGTTTCAGAGTCTTAGTTTGAACTCAGTTTCTTTTGATTTGATTTTTTTCAGGCAAATTACCAGTGATTTGCAGTAGCCAGTGTGCTACCTACTATAATATGCTAATTATACCATAGTACAAAATAAATAATTATCGAAGCCTTCCACATGTCACAAGACACCACTATGGGTGAAAATAAAACTAGGAACAGGGTTAACATACCTGGATTTGGTCCCAACTGTTCTTAGTCATTGTGAGACCCAGGCCTCAGTTTCTTAATTATTGAAGGAAAGAATCAGCCCTGTGATTCTATATAACCACATTAAAGTTCTAATTTAGCCAAACTCTAAATTGTTTTCTCTCTCTGTCTTCTTTTCTTTTTGGGGGGCTAGGGTGGAGGTCAGTGTCTCACTCTATCTCCCTGGCTGGAGTGCAGTGGCACGATCACAGCTACCGCGGCCTCCACCTGCTGAACTCAGGTGAACCTTCTGTCTCAGCCTTCCAAGTAGCTGGTGGGACTACAAGGAGTGCCACCATGCCCAGCTAATTTCCTTTTTTAAAAAAAATAAAAACGAGGCCCTGCTATGTTGCCCAGGCTGGTCTCCAACTCTGGCTCAGGCAATCATCTTGCCTTGGCCTTCCAAAGTGCTGGGAATACAGGCGTGAGCCACCACACCCAGCCTATTCTATATATTAAGACTTTTTTTTAATTAATTAGGAAAATAATGAGTACTGACATAAGAAAAATGACAGTAAACGGCTAGTTTAATCCATGTAGTCATAAGACCTATTTGATACACATTATATCCATTATCTCATTTAATTTTGTCAGCAGTCCTCTGATTTCTAGAGGACAGGAAACTGATCTCCAGCCGTGATAAGTGATTTGTTGACTATTTTATTACAGTTTTAGCCTATGTCTAAAACTGAGATTCAGAGTATCATTAAAGTAAGAAACAGAGATGATTTAAAAGAAGTATTTTAACTGATATGTCATTGTTTGAAAGTTTTATAGTTTTCATAAGCATGTTTCGTAAACATCAATTAAAATGCCATTTTTTATGATTTTGGAGTCTAGCTCCTTAAACCTTACCCTCACTGCCAGTGGCCCCTCCAGCCATCTTGACAGCGCTCACAAGAATCAGTCTTCCAAAACACATCCAGATGACCAGAGTTCAAATTCAAGAGGCCTTAAATGTTCAGCATTTTGCTATATTTTGGTTTTTGTTGTTGTTGTTCAGAAGTCTTGTTTGTTTGTTTTAAAGATGTGGGGTACAATTCAGCATTAGGTAGATAAGTGGTCATCGTACAGGTAAAGTTTGGGCCTCCATTTGGTCCCCGCTTTGCCTGGTTTGAGATCAGGCACCCTTACTGATGTCATGTGCCTCTCCCCTGGCAGTGTCCTGCTACTGTCAAATCATTTCTGATAGTGTTATGATAAATGTTCAGGGTCCACTTATAAGTCACAACATGTGGTACTCAGTTTTTTGTTTCTGGGATAGATCGCTGAGTATGATAGATTCAGTACATTACCCGTTAAAATGCCAACATCATTCTTCTCAGACCTGGAAATGACTATGGAAATGCATATGGAAACATAAATGACCATTAATAGCCAAAACAATCCTTAGCAAAAGAAGCAAAGCAGGAGGTATCACACTTCCAGACTTTAAACTTTACTGTAAGGCTAAAATAATCAAAACAGGCCGATATCAGTACAAGAACAGACATATAGACCAATGGAACAGGAAAGAGATTTCAGAAGCAAAACCTCAATTTCTTAGCAAATTTGACAAAGCTCATCTTTGACAAAGCCTCCACCAACAACTACTGGGAAGAGGTGAACTTATACAGTAAATGGTACTGGGAAAACTGGCTGATCACATGCAGAAAATTGAATCAGGACCCCTACCTCTCACCATACACAAAACCCAGCTCTAGATGGATCAAAGGCCTAAACCTAAAGCCTCAATCTATAAGAATCCTAGAAGAGCAGGGCACAGTGGCTCAAGTCTATAAACCCAGCACTTTGGGTGGTGGAGACAGGAGGATTGCCTGAGTCTGGGGGTTCAAGAGCAGCCTGGACAACTTGGCAAGACCTCATCTCTTTTTTTTTTTT
>NW_007259238.1:922407-933598 GCF_000164805.1 Carlito syrichta
CTTGTAGAGATGAGGTCTCACTGCCCAGGTGGGTCTTGAACCCGCGGGCTCAGGCAATCCACTCACCTCAGCCTCCCAAAGGCGCGGGATTACAGGCTGAGCCACCAAGCCCAGCTAAGACCTCATCCCTTGAGTAAATTTTAAAAAGTAGCCAGACATGGTGCGTGCCTGTAGTTCCAGCTACTGGGAAGGCTGAGGCAGAAGGATCTCCTGAGCCTAGCAGGTTGAGGCTTGCAGTGGCCGTGAGCGTGCCACCGCACTCCAGCCTGGGTACAGAGTGAGACTCTGACTCACACACACACAAAATCCTAGAAGAAAACGCAGGAAACACTCTTATGCACATTGGAGTAGGCAACCAATTATTGATTAAATCCCCAAAAGTGAATGATAAGATAGACAAGTAGGAACTCCTGAAACTGAAAAGCTTCTGCAAAGCAAAAGAAACCATCAAGAGAGTGGGAGAGAGCACATAGAACGAGAAAAAGTACTTGCCATATATCTAGAATCCTTGTAGATCTAGATGTTAGGCCCTCATCTGTCTCCTCCAATACTAGTTCTTGTTTCCTGCTTAGAGCAGGAAAAGAGGGCTGACAGCAAAACACAGTTGTTATCTGAACTTTGAGCTTTCTAATTAGAAAATACTATTCCTAAAATCTCTAGTCCATTAATCTAAGTAATGTTATTCTATGGTCTACTTTTTACGAGGAGCAAACTTAAAAAGAAAGTAAATTCTACCTTATCCTAATTGCTTTAACTTGAAAGTAATCAAATAAAGAAGAGAACTTCATGAATTGCCCAAGAAGTGTCACATTTTCAGAGTTGTCAGTTGTCAAACATCACCTGGTAGCAAAATGCTGCTTCCTTGTAGCCTTTGACTGAGTAGGATATTTCTAAGTGAGACGTACGTATACTTACTTTATATAAATTATACTTCTCTTTTCTTTCTGAAGGACCGTATAATCGATGCTGGCCCAAAAGGAAATTACTCTCGCTTTATGAACCACAGTTGTAATCCAAACTGTGAAACACAAAAGTGGACAGTAAATGGAGATGTTCGAGTTGGACTTTTTGCTCTTTGTGATATTCCTGCAGGTAAAAAAGCAGCTTGCTTCCCATGATCCTCTCTCGGAAGAAAGAATTACCTTTGGAGGCAGGACATTGTTCCCCAAGGCTTGATGCCCACATGCTTATTCAAATAAGACAATGCCGAGGCCTGCTGTGGTAGTTCATGCTTGTAATTTCAGCTCTTTGGCAGTCCAAGGCAGGGGGATTGCTTGGATTGCTCAGGAGCTCGAGACCAGCTTGGGCAGCATAGCAAGACCTCATTCTCTACAAAAATATTTAAAAATTAGCCTGTTGTGGTGGCACATACTTGTAGTCTCAGCTACGCAGGAGGCTGAGGCAGAAGGATTGCCTGAGCCCGGGAGGTCAAGGTTATTGGTGAGCCGTGATTGTGCCACTGCACTCCCGTGGCAGAGTGAGACCGCAACCAGATAGATGTGTGTATGTATGTACATATGTACGTATGTTATATTTAGAAGTGAATGTTATCTGCCAATAAAAGGTAAAAAATCTGTATCCTTTATGGAAGAGAAGATACGGTGTATCCATAATCTTACTGAATTAATTCTCCAAATTGTTACTGTCTGTACAGTGTAATCAGATATTTTAGCTGTTGTTTTCTTTTAAAACATATTTAAAATAATTATCTTGTGTTAATATCAACGGTTCCTTGTTTGTGTCTTTATTTTTTCTTTGAAAGTTCACTCTGTTCATAAAAGCCTCTGAAGCCCAAGCTATTGTTTTTGTTTTTCCTCATCCATCCAGCATCTTTTTTTTTTTTTTTTTTTTTTTTTTTGTTGGAGTCTCACTCTGTCACCCAGACTGGAGTACAGTGGCCGCTTCTGGCCACTGCAGCCTCGACCCGCTGGGCTCTGGCAATCCTTCCACCTCAGCCTTCCTAGTAGCTGGAACTACATGTGCGCGCTACCACACCTGGCAGATTTTTTTGTTTTATTGTAGAGATAAGGTCTTGCCAAGTTGCCTAGGCGGGTCTCGAACCTGCAAGCTCAGGCAGTCCACTTACCTCAGCCTCTCAAAGCACAGGATTACATGCTAAGCCACCAAGCCTGGCTCCCATCCAGCATCTTAACAATAAAAATTAGTTTTTCCTATGTTAGGTTTGTAGAAAATAGAAAAATGCTGTGGTTAAAACAGATTTAAAAACTATGTTTCTAGAACTCATTATAGACTATTTAAGGCCACCTACAAGAAATCTTAGGAGACCCTAGTTTGAATCCTTGGATCTTTGGTGTATGTAGTAAACTCTTATTTGGAACTTTTATTTGATCGTAATATAAGGCGTTAATTACTAGAAATAGTATTGTCAGAATTCCATGGTCATTGTTTACTTAAAAATTCTTGTGAGTGAGCTTTAGAAAGAGAACTGGGCTAGATTCTGATTTCTAGAGCATAGATTGCAGATTCCTAGTCCCTGCTATATGGTTCTTGAGCACTTCTGTGAAAAGGTCATGACTTCTTTGTAAGATATGTAGTGTTGGCTGGGTGTGGTGGCTCAAGCCTGCAATCCCAGCACTTTGGAAGGCCGAGGTGAGAGGATTGCCCAAACTCAGGGGTTTGAGACCAGCCTGGGCAACTTGGTGAGGCCTCGTCTCTACAATAAATGCAAAAATAAGCTAGACATGGTAGCACACACCCATAGTTCCAGCTATTTGGAAGGCTGAAGCGGAAGGATTGCCTGAGCCCAGCAGGTCGAGGCTGTGGTGGCCATGAGCATGCCACTCTACTGCAGCCTGGGCTGCAGAATGAGACTTCAACTCAAAAATAATAATAAAAAAAAAGATATGTAGTGTTGCTATAATTGTTGGTGGGTGGGGATATTTTCCTTCACTTTTCCTCCCTTTTTTTCTTTTCTTTTTATTTATTTATTTAGAGTTGGAGTCTCACTCTGTCGCCCAGACTGGAGTGCAGTGGCCGCTCCCCGGCCACTGCAGCCTCGACCTGCTGGGCTCCGGCGATCCTTCCGCCTCAGCCTTCCGAGTAGCTGGAATTACAGGCACGCGCTACCACACCCGGCTAATTTTTTTATTTATTGTAGAGGTGAGGTCTCGCCTATCCAGGCGAGTCTCGAACCCGCGGGCTCAGGCAATCCACTCACTTCAACCTCCCAAAGGTGCGGGATTACAGACTGAGCCACCAAGTCTGGCTCTTTTTTTTCTTTTTTTGCCATCATGTTTTCAATGAGATGAAACATAGGGAAGGGAAAAGTCTTCATGCCAGAATTATGTCTCTGTTTTCATTATGAGCGTGTGTCTGTGACAGCATTTTTCCTCTCCATGATTTAAGTATGAATAATTATTTCTCATGTTTTAGGGATGGAGTTAACATTTAATTATAACTTGGATTGTCTGGGCAACGGCAGAACGGAATGTCACTGTGGGGCAGATAACTGCAGTGGTTTTCTAGGAGTGCGACCAAAGGTTAGTTGTGCAGTGAGCACCGCAAGCCAGCAGGAGATAAGGAGTGGGGCTGCTGAAGTTTATGGTGACCATCTCAGGAAAGTGCGGGCAAGTGGGCACCTGGTTTAGTTTGCAGGTCATCAGTTGCGTTTTCCAAGTATTTAGACTGACTTTCCAAGGAGGCCTATTTAGTAAAAGTCCATTAGGTTCTGAAAATGTAGTTGTATTTCTTATTGAATTTGAAATGAATAAAAAGTAACTTAAAACTTTTTTTTACGATACACTAAAAACCATTTAATTATATACTTTAACATGGTGAATTTTGTGGTCTGTGAATTATGTCTCAGTGAAAACAATTTTTAGGTTGTCGAAACTAAAGTTCCCTGGATTTACCACCACCTTTGCGGTTTGAAAAGAGCATGCTATTCAAAAGCCAGTGAAAACAAAACCTTATTTTTGTGATAATATTGTTACAAGATATGTCTTCCTGGTGTTTTTAAGTAGCCATACAACATAGATTTAAATGAATGTGAGCTTCTAGGGTTTTCCTTTCTGTGTTGAGCTTCATGTGTGATCTCTAAAACTGTGATCCTGTCTTCCCTATCAGTCGGCATGTGTGTCAACAGCTGAAGAAAAGGCAAAAAATGCTAAGTTAAAGCAGAAGAGACGAAAAATCAAAACAGAACCAAAGCAAATGCATGAAGATTACTGTTTTCAGTGTGGAGATAGTGGAGAGTTGGTCATGTGTGACAAAAAAGACTGTCCCAAAGCATACCACCTCCTATGCCTTAACCTGACTCAGCCACCATATGGTAAGTTGGACCTTCAGGTCCCTTTCTCTAATTGTGTCTTTGCCAACTACGTGGAACTCAGAATATATTCCACTCTCCTTAGAAGAGCCATGGAATAGGAACCATTGGATAGAACAAATAATAGCAAACAAAAATTATACTAGTGAAAAATTCTGTCTCCTTACACACTTGGGATACCCCATGGGCCAGCAGGGGTTGGTTTCTTTCTTATATACTATTACTGTAGCGGGATAGTTGGCACCTACGGCATTGGGTTTGGCCTGTAGCTCACATCCATACTAAATAGTACACCCACTTCTGTGGCTGAAATTTAGAGTTGAACTTAGTTGAATTCTGTGTCCAATCAGAGAAGAAGGCGGGAATTTGGGTTTTTCATGGGTAATTAAGTCAGTCACTAACTCAGGTGCTTTTCCTTCTCCCTCCCACCCTTTGCTAGGGAAGTGGGAGTGCCCGTGGCATCAGTGCAATGAGTGCGGCACTGCAGCTGTTTCTTTCTGTGAGTTCTGTCCACATTCGTTTTGTAAAGATCATGAAAAGGGAGCTCTGGTTCCCTCCGCACTGGAAGGTCGCCTCTGCTGCTCTGAACATGACCCCGTGTCTCCTGTGTCATCAGAATACTGGAGCAAGATAAAATGTAAATGGGAATCACAAGATCGTGGAGAAGAAGTAAAAGAATAAATGATGGCGTTCCCTCCTTTCTATTAAAATGAGAAAAAAGAAAAAGCAAATAGCATTCAAAAAGAAGAGACTGCTACAGTGCATACAGCCTTTGCCATCGGAACTGCCTTATTAAAGCAAAAATGGGAAACCAGTTCATGCAGGCAGAAGCAGTTAGTGTCTGGTTTTTCTGTTGTTTTGTTGGTTTAGGGATTCTTTTGTGGCGGGTTCAATTCCCTTGGTCTCTTCTTGCCTTTTATTGTGCTTCAATGCCTTTGCAGCTGGAAAAGAAATGGCTTTGCTTTTAAAATAGGAACAAAGAAAAAAGAAAGTTTTGTTAATGAGATAAATGTAAAGTCTAAGATGTGTTACTTGGTTGTATAAAGCAAAAGTAGCCATCATTCCTTTATTTATTTTCATTTTTAGGAATTTGAGAAGTGTAATTCAAATAGTCTAATCAAGTGTATGTATGTGTGTGTGTTTTAAGTAGGAATTGGAGAAAGCCCTCTAGAAAAGGGTAAGATAATCTTTATATACCTCTTTACTGAGCAGTAGGTTAGGCTAACTTCTCTTTCCCTTCAAAATGTTTTTCATAGTCTTAGGGAAGGGCTCTATGGAAGTTTTAAATCTGGCCTCTAGAAAACAAATGCCTCGATGGATTTTACCTCTGTGGTCTTAAACTAGGTGGGCTTTGTGACATGGTAACTTTACCTGAAAAGATATATAATGCGTTTTTTGGTTTGTTTTGGAGGAAAAAAGGAATGGATGTGCTCACTGATTTTTTAAAAATGTTTTCCATTGACATTGGGGTTTTTTGATGAAGTGCGTTTATGTGGATGTGAATGCATAGTTAGAATGGTCACTCCTATTACCCTGACACACTGATAAAGGCGGCTGAAGGGAGATTAAAGGCGCAAACCAAAAGTTGGATCATATAAGAATCATTTTCTGTCCAATTTTATGTAGACCCTAGTCTGACTTGGAGAGAATTATGGGCATTTTATTTTTTGTCTCTGTTTCCCTCTCCTAATCAAATTTTTCCTTTGTCAACTAACCATTCAGTCTTGTTTCCTGGTGAAACTACATAAACGAATTTGAATTGTACTTGAATAGATCTTTTTGGTTGGGTTACTAATTTTGGAGGTGAAAGCAGTAAGGGCATCATCCAAGTATATGTAAACAGTTTCTATTTAGTGTTACCCAATACTTAAAATTGTTTCCATTGAGTAAGGAGAACATCTACCTTTACAGGGTACCCAAGAACCACACAAACACACTTCATCTTAGGAAACACTTGGAGAAAACTCCCAAGAAAGTCAGTGTTAGCAAAAATGGTTGACTGTGATGCTTGAATCTTACAGATGCGAGTATACCAAGATGTCTGCTCACAAACTCACTTGCTTTTAATGCTTAGGAATATGTATATTCCAGTATTCCTTGTATGAAATAATTAGTAATGTCAGACATTGTTGTAACACTGTACTAAGTAGAAGTCTAGGGTTAGCTTGAATGAACGTTAACTTCTCTGTGAATTTTGACTGCTTTCAAGTGCTGGTACCTGGTAGCATTTATTTTCCCTCAAGAAGTACCTAATAACCTTATGAAGGAGAGTGGAAGCTCTACCACATTCCTTCCATTGTATTATGCGCGTTCCATTTTCTTACCGATTTAGAGCTCTTCTCTAGAAAGAAGAGGGAAAAAAGCTGTTTGTGCCTCTTTTTTTGGTATGTAAATGTGCAATTATACTGGGTTTTTTTCTCTTGTAAAAAAAAGAACACTACAATTATTTTACTTAAGCTCCTAAACTGCCATTTGCCTGATTCCAGCAATTAATTCTGAGGTGACTTGTTGGGCTTCCAATAATTCTGTTGATTAGATATGGTCCCAAAAGTAAGAGCAAAATGAAAAATGCTATACAGGTCACCAAATATAATTGCTACAAGTAACATGAAATACAGCTCACCAAAACACTAAACTTTGCTCTTGAGCAATTATATAGTTTGATGTCCTTTTAAAAAATAATTTAAGAAAATCTAGGTTTTATCATACTAAAATTTTATTTTATAAATATATATGATAACTATTTGGGTTTTTTAACTTACATAAGGATTTCCTTTAGTATTCCAAATGCATCTCTTGTTGAAACAATATCCAACATGAAATCCATGAAATCTTATCTCCTTGCTTTGTTTTAGACTTAGTGCTATTTAATATCTGATGACTTTTATATGGTAAGCCAGGGTACATCTTATATACTACAGATACCTTAGGTTTAAGTATTTTTATGCAACTTCTTCATTGTGTCACATTTTGTTTTTATACTTTATAACAGAGTTCTGCTGAGTTTTTTTTTTTTTAATCCTTTTTTTTTTTTTGGACGATTAATAGGATTGTTTAGCAATTTCAGAAATCAAAGTAGAAAACAAAATAGCTAACCATACATGAGTGTTCTTTAATGGTCTAAAAAGTGGTTTTAGTCATGCAGTGCCAAGGAGTACTCTTAACGCCTCCATAGTGTCAATGTTGAATGAACTTTTTACATATTTTAAAGTTGCCAATTATGGAAGTAGAAAGAACAAAACCTGTCCTTTTATGTGTGCATAAGTATACATGCACTGTGCTCTCCTGTGCCATGCCAGTGAAATATTCCAAAAGATGTATTGCTCACTCATAGTCTAAAGTTGGTATTAATTAACTTTTAAATCGTTATGTGGTCAGAATGCAAATGGTTGGTTTTTATTCTTACTCAAAAGTGAAATAATGTAAAGCAGTATGGGAAAATGATGGGCTTTTTAAACCTCATACAATTAATTGAAGAAAGAAAGAAGTGAACATAAGATTTTTTATAATCAGCATAAAAACTTCAGAAATTGGATCAGTAAGAGCTGAAGGTGAAATCCTGGGAAACCTTTACAGATGCTGTGCATTGAGGGAGGGGCTGGGCCACACCATATGAGGAATCGGAAGAGCTGCTTGTGGCTGGCTAGGAAGAGAGGGGGGATGGGCCCTTCCCTCCTAGAATGCTGAAGCAGCTAGAGGCAGTGATTCACTTTCTTAAATTCTGATCAGATAGAAATAGGAGTGATGTGGGCTTTATTTTCATTTTTGTTTCCATTCTGTCTTAATTCCTAAAAATGATCTGGCCTAAACTATAGAATAAGCTGAGTTTTAGAATCATTGAAACTCAGAGATTTCTGTATGTTCAAGTCGGGAACATACCTGAAAACCAAAATCATGGGGATGGGGCTGCTCCCAGCTCCCTTCTGTCATTTCTGCATAGTATTCAGAAACACGCCTGTAAATAATGTTTGTGGAATTGAGATATTGAGTATCTTATCATGTAAAGGACTCTCAGGTGGGCCAGGCTGTTGGACAATTTTCCTGGTTCATGAAGTGGAGTTTCCTTTTTGAGTAGCTTACTGTGCTCCAATAGGTCAAACCCAGACCTACAGTTTGGCAGCAGGCCATTCATACAGAACGTAATCTTTGAACTGCCCAGAACTTGTTGCTTGTCTTTCATTTCACTTTTAAATGCAAAGCTCCTCCTTTGGCATTCACCTTCAAGTCAAGGTGTTAGCTGCCACATGCCACGTCTTCTAGCAGGAGAAGAAAACAGGTTACCTTGGAGTCCTTACAGCTGGGGAAGCTTACATTTGATGTGCTCCTGTAGTGTGAGCTACAATGACGTTGGGAAGTGGCTGTGTTTCTGGGAAGTGCAGGCTAGACTTGAATTACTTTTTACAAGGTTGATGCATCTAGCCACTCCCCACTGTCCGAGTTGGTGCAGACGTGAAGTGGTCACATGGAATAATTTCCTCAGCTAGAGTCACCTAGAATTGGTTTCTGGTTATTTGTAAACAAACAGAAGTAGAACTTGCTTCCGTTTTCAGATGGACTAGGGAATAGATATAATTAGACAGCTTTGCAATAAATTAACAAAGACTGAAAAGTCGGAAACTTGTATATACTGAAATCTCACTGACTTTTACCTGGGGTGGGGTACCCGGAGAAGGGGGTTATAATCGGGGAGGGGAAGGGAATGACGGTGTTTACCACAGGTACGAAGTAGTCACTTTAACACTGAGACCTCTGCCTCATTGAATTCAGGTTTTTTAAGTACTTGAAACTTCAGATTCTCCTTATTTTACAGCTTCTTTTTAAATTTATGCAGTAGAAAGCATTGTTTTGTATACTGTTTTGAAAATAACTAGCTTAGTCTCTTATCCTCTAACTTGGATTAAAGGTGAAGTTCTGCAAATGGGAGAGTTCACAGTAGATAACTCAGATTTCTTGTGCCCATTTGAGAAAGAGACTCCTGCATGAGATACCAGCAGCATTTTTACAAATATTTCCTAAATATGTTCTTTACTTTGTCAGTCCTGTCCCTAAGCACTTCATCTTTCCTTTTAGTAGATGTCTATGTAGGGGGAGAAAAACAAAATTGCACTTATGTTACACTCCTAAAATGCTGTAACCCATTTCTTTCAAAATCCATTCCTTTTTTTTTTTTGGCAGTCCATTGCGTAAGTGACAAGTTTGGATGCTTGTGGTGCATATGTATGAAGGGGGAGAAGGAAGAGAATGGCCTGTCCTTCAATAGACTGTAAGGGTCATTAATGTGTAAGTAAAAAGGGAAAATAGATGTCACAGTCATTTATTCAGTTCTTAGTTTTCTTATGTGACATTATATATCTGCTAATTAGTGAGGAAGCACCATCAGCTTATACTGTTCCCTTCCCTGCTTGCCAACAGATTTGACATGTGCAACTGGCCCTCAAGTATCTGTCACATTACCTATATAAGGTATTGATACGGTATTCTTGTCAGTTTAGAAATGGACTGGATAAAACTTACTTTTATTTTGTTGTCACTAATATTTATCTCATCTGTCCTGCTGCATACCTATGTTAAGAAAATCATATTGCCACTAAAAACCAAGATACTAAATAAGATTATTACAACTGGCTAATAAGATCTTTTTATATACAAGGGTGTGTGCATATTTGGAATTGATATGAAAAATTCATTTGTACCCATTTGAGTGATACTGCACAACAAACACAGATACTCACAGATTCCGTTTTCATTTCGTGTTCTTTATGATGATCTTTGTAGATTGGTTATTTCTGTACTTTGTTTATCTGTAATAAACTTTGTAGATCCTGTGAAACGTTATTTTGCCTAAATCACTTGAGACTTGAGTCTTTAATAACAGAGCATCAATATTCACTAAAGTCAATCTCTTGAGTTTCTGTGACTTGGTTAGAAGCTCTTGACACTAAGGGATTAGTGTTTATTTTCCCTGGGGGAGTTCCGCTAGGGCATTATTGTATAATGACTTGATGTTGCCACATAGACTTCAAGATATATAATATTTTGAGAATTTTGTTGATTGGCCTATGTTTTATTGCATAGTGTGAAACGTGTAAAGCTTGGTTAACCTGTATATAGATCGCTTACTGTTGACTAGTTGTAGTGTATTTAGGACTGCCTGTAATATTTAAGCTTCTTACTGATGTGTGTGCTGGTAGGAACATATAATTTTTGTATATTTACTGAGATGTTGCCTTTTTTTATTTGACAAATACTTGGAATTCAAATGTGCTTTCTGCTTTCGTGAGGATTAATTTGGAAGGGTTTTTAATGACATTCCACTGATTTCAGAATTTGCTTGAGATTGACTTCAATAAATTGTCCTGTATGTTCCAAATTAAATATGTGGGCTTGTTCTTTGCCTGTAATTTTTTGCTACAACTCACTGGGCAGGGAGGCAGTCATGGGTGGGAGGATTAAATGACACAATATACCCAACCTCAGCCTGTGTCTCTTCCTTCAAAATGCAGTTATGCTGCTAAGAAACTTGGGTCCGAAAGAGTGAGGTTTTGTTTGCTTTGTTCTTAGAGGAAAGGTCCTTGGAGAACGCCGCTCCTGGTTTTGGTGTGGTAGGAGTATGCAGGCAGCCGGTGGTGAAAGGTGTAGAGGGGAGATGGTGCTCATCACTTTCATCCATTGGCTCATCCGAGCCAAAGGCGACCTGCAGCTTGGCTGGACATGGGGTGCCAGGTCATGGCTGAACGTACCAGAGGACGGCACTGCTTGCTTTCGATCCTTTGGCTAGGGACGCGCTCAGCGCGAAGCCGCCGCCCGGCCTCCTGGAAGGCGCTGGGGCGCAGGTCGGCTGGGGCGCAGCAGAGCGTCCTCGCGGCGTGCAGTTCCCGCGGCGCCCGCCAGCCCGCGCCAGGC
>NW_007259238.1:933649-955747 GCF_000164805.1 Carlito syrichta
GCGTCCCCGCCCAGGCGGCTGCCACGTCAGCACGCCGTCGCCTGCGGGCTGCGCGACCGGTCGGATGGGAACGGCGGCGGCGGCGGCGGCGGCGGCGGCCTTGGGGGCTGAGGTGGGCGTGCGGATCGCACTGCTCGCGGCCTTCCTGTAAGATCTGCCGTGGGCCGGGCCGCACCCTCCACCGACAGGGCGGGCCAGGCCGGGGCCTTGGAGGCAGCCAGGGGAGGGAGCCAGCCAACGTGCTCCGCGCTGTTTTCTTCCCGCTTCAGGGTAACAGAGCTGCTCCCTCCCTTCCAGAGGCTCATCCAGCCGGAGGAGATGTGGCTGTACCGGAATCCGTATGTGGAAGCAGAATATGTCCCCACCAAGCCGATGTTTGTGCGTGGAGACACCCCTTCCTTCTGCCCCTTACTAATGCCTGAGGCTTAATGCTGGGAAACAAATGTGCTCATTCTAGCTGCAAAATGATCTTTGTTGATGTGTCGAAGATTTTGCTCCCTGATGCTTAGGTGTTGAAGATCTAGACTTAAAAGGCAAGATGTCACGTTTTGGCTCAAGACACGCCCTCTGGGGAGTTCGGTGCCTCAGCCTGAGGTCCCGGGTCATATAGAACGAGTGATGGCGTTTACTGGTGGAACTTCTCGGAGTCCAGTTCCCCCACAGATGAAGAAAAGACATTAGGAGACCTTATATTTGTAGGGGGATTGTTAGGTCTGCTAGGCGAGTCCTACTTTGTCACTTCCATTCCCTGTAGGAGCTACTTTAACTAGTATGGGTTTTGTTGCTGTTGTTTAATCTGTATGCATTCTGGTTCAGGTTATTGCATTTCTCTCTCCACTGTCTCTGATCTTTCTGGCCAAATTTCTCAAGAAGGCAGACACAACAGACAGCAAACAAGCCTGCCTGGGTAAGAGCTAGCCCTGATTCCTGGATGGTGGTGTCGTTTTCGTGCTGGGAACTCAGGAAGTAGTTATAGGTTCAGCTGCTGGAATCTGTGTGGAGGCCACTGAGTTCTGCATTTCTAAGTATATGCCCCTGTACCCAACTCAACTTGTGAGAAAGGGCATAGGCTATACCACAGAGGTGTGCCTAATGGCACTTTTCATTTTTACCTCAGAAGTTTTCCCTTATTACAACAGAGTGATCACTGAGTGCTATCAGTATTATTTTTGTGCTCAGGCCTGGTGGGATTCTGTGTCTCAAATAGCATGGCTGCTCTCTTAATGAAGCCATAACTGTGCCTTTTCTCCTAAGCAGACTCCACTAACAGTTCATTTGTTTGCTTTGCAGCTGCCAGCCTTGCCCTGGCTCTGAATGGTGTCTTTACTAATACAATAAAACTGATCGTAGGGAGGTAAGTGACAGGAGTTAACCACCCCAGGATCTGCCTCAGCCCTTACCCCACCAGGAGAGGTAGTGGTACTCTATCACATTCTTTCTCATTCTTTTCCCATTCAGCACTTACTCCCCTAACCTCAGTCCTGCAGGTGACACGTGGGCTCTTTTCTGTCCTGAACAGCATTTTCCCACCAAAACCACAGCTGAGTCAGTGTCCTCTAAAGCCCCTCCTGAAGTTGCAGTGTGATTTTCTGTTTGCTCTAAAAAGTAATTATGTGCTGGAACGGGTTTTTCCCCCTAATTCAAGTGTTGGAAGACTTGGAAGACTTTTTTCTCTTAGTGTGGTGACTGTCTTAATCCAGTTACATTATTTTGCCTGGGGCACTATTTGACTTACAGTTAACAGGATTATGTCATCTGCTACCACTGAAAAATAATTTGTGACGTTGTAAGTGATCTGTGTTCACAAACTATGCTTATATCATTTTTCAGGCCACGCCCAGATTTCTTCTACCGCTGCTTTCCTGATGGACTAGCCCATTCTGACCTGATTTGCACAGGGGATAAGGACGTAGTGAATGAGGGCCGAAAGAGCTTCCCTAGTGGACATTCTTCCTGTATGAATATTACTTAGATTCTACCTTTATGCTAATTTTGGCATCAATGGATTTACCCTAGGAAGCTTGTGGGCATGGGAACACCTGACTACTCTTGCTCTTGTATCCAAAAACTGGAAAGCCTCCCTTCTTTAATAAACCCACGATTTCATAAGCCTGAACCTTGACTATTTGGGTAGATATTTTTTGCTTGTTTTTTGGGGGGTAGATATTTGAAAAAGAGGTGGCAGGGCTTGATGGCTCAGCCTGTAATCCCAACACTTTGGGAGGCCAAGGTGAGTGGATTGCCTGAGGCTGTGGGTTCGAGACCAGCCTGGGCAACTTGGCAAGACCTCGTCTCTACAATAAATCAAAAAATTAGCCGGGCATAGTAGCACATGCCTATAGTTCTGGCTACTTGGAAGGCTGAGACGGAAGGATTGCCAGAGCCCAGCAGGTCGATGCTGGGGTGGCCGTGAGTGTGCCACTGCACTCCAGCCTGGACAACAGAGTGAGACTCCAACTCAAAAAATAAAGACAGAAGTAGTTTATCTCCACGAAATTTGTACATTTGTATTATTTGCCTAGATCCTGGTATCTGGTACTAGGAGTAAAAATACTAATCTTCATTGAAGAGTTACGTGTCAGGTGCTTTGAAGCATTTTAGATTCTTACCTCATTTATAGTTCACAATAGCCCAATGAGGTGGGTACTACTAATTTTTTTGTGTGTTTTGTTTTGTTTGAGTTGGAGTCTCACTCTGTCGCCCAGACTGGAGTGTAGTGGCCACTCCCGGCCACCGCAGCCTCGACCTTCCGCCTCAGCCTTCCAGGTAGCTGGAACTACAGGCACGCGCTGCCACGCCCAGCTAATTTTTGATTTATGTAGAGACGAGGTCTCGCCAAGTTGCCCAGGCGGGTCTCGAACCCGCGGGCTCAGGCAGTCCACTCACCTCAGCCTCCCAAAGGCACGGGATTACAGGCTGAGCCACCAAGCCCAGCTTGGTACTATTATTTTTGAGTCCCATTTATAAATTAAGAAACTAAAGCATCAAAAGTTGTCCTGTAGCTAGTATTCCAAAAACTATTCTCAGATAAAATATTAATACCGGGACACAAAATAAAGTCCTTCATTTTTCATTTCCTTTCCCTCACAATGATTTATGCCAGAAGTATACAAAGAAGGGATAAAACATGCTCACGCTTCCTGACCTTCTATTGAGATAAATGAGGAAACTTCCTTTAAATGACATATACTACTCATGTTTCCTATTCCAGTTGCATTTGCTGGTCTGGCCTTTGCTTCCTTCTACCTGGCAGGGAAGTTACACTGCTTCACACCACGAGGCCGTGGGAAATCCTGGAGGTTCTGTGCCTTTCTGTCACCTCTACTTTTTGCAGCTGTGATTGCACTGTCCCGTACCTGTGACTACAAGCATCACTGGCAAGGTAAGCAAAATATTCATGCCTTGAAAGCTTCCATATTTTACTCATAATTTTATTTCTGGCACTTGGCACAGAGGAGCTTACTAAATACATGTTGAATGAATGAGTATGGGTGGTCTGGGTTCTACACTGAGAGTCTGCATTTAAAGCTACATGGACAATAAGACAAAATAATTAACCTTTTAAAGAGATTACCAATGAGGATCATCCTAATTTTTGATTATGTGAGGCATTATAAGTTCAAATTAAACTGCATTTATAAGAAATTAAAAACCTCAAAGCTTAATTTATTCTCCTAAAAAAAATAAATTTGCCAGGTGCAGTGGCTCACGCCTGTAAACCCAGCACTTTGGGAGGCAGAGGTAAGAGGATTTCCTGAGCTCAGGGGTTTGAGACCAGCCTGAGCAATATGGAGAGACCTTGTCTCTACAATAAATTTTTTAAAAAAATTAGCCAGGTATGGTGGCACATACCTGGGGTTCCAGCTACCTGGAAGACTGAGGTGGAAGGATCACTTGAGCCCAGGAGGTTGAGGCTGCGGTGGTCATGGGCATGCCACTGCACTCCAGCCTAGGTGACAGAGTGAGAATCCGACTCAAAAAAAAAAAAAAAAAAAAAAATCAAGTTCATTGTCAAAAGACTTTTGTTCAGAAACAGAAGCTCAAGAAAACACAAAATGGCCAGGCACAGTGGCTCATGCCTTTAATCCCAGCACTTTGAGAGGCTGGGGTGAGAGGATTGCCTGAGCCTATGGATTCAAGACCAGCCTGGGCAACTTGGTAAGACCTTATTTCTACAATAAATCAAAAAATTAGCCGGGCATTGGCGGCACATGCCAGTAGTTCCTGCTACTTGGAAGGCCGAGGCAGAAGGATCTCCTGAGCCCAGTAGTTCAAAGCTGCGGTAGCCATGAGTGTGCCACTGCACTCCAGCCTGGGCAACAGAGTGAGACTCCAACTAAAAAAAAAAATCAAAAAACAAAATTAGCCAGGGTTGGTGACTCACGCCTGTAATCCCAGCACTTTGGGAGGCTGAGGCACGAGGACTGCCTGAGCCGATGGATTCAAGACCAGACTGGACAACATGGCGAGACCTCATCTCTACAATAAATCAAAACATTAGCCGGGTGTGGTAGTGCACATCTGTAGTTTCGGCTACTTGGAAGGCTGAGGCAGAAGGATCGCCGGAGCCCAGCAGGTCGACACTAGGGTGGCCGTGAGTGCGCCACTGCAGCCTGGGTGACAGAGTGAGACTCCAACTCAAAAAAAAAATTCTTGTTTAGTACACTCTGGACAAAGTTTATTATACTTGCTTAACTAAAATGTGTTTTGATTTAGTGTTCAGAGAGCAACCAGGCAATGATAATCCTGTAAGTACATGATAAATTGAGAAAGGTTAGCAAAACCAAAAATCTAGAATTGAGGTGTTTTTAGCCCCAAGTAGAGTAACCTAGGGGGCCCAGTCCTCTATACTAAGTGTGCTAATATGATTTAGGGGCCTAATATTAAGAGACGACTTATTTCCACTCTGTTCAGATGTACTAGTTGGATCCATGATTGGAGTAACGTTTGCCTACGTTTGCTACAGACAATACTATCCTTCTCTGACTGATGCAGAATGCCATAAACCACTTCAGGACAAAGTTGCATTTCCCACTGCACAGAAAAAGCTTGGTGATTCTTATTGTTTTGATATCTGAAAACTAAATCTACCTCATTGGAGAATAGGTGAGTCAGGCCTCCTAACAAGACAAGAAATTCTGACCTTTTTACCACCTCCAAGGTTCAAGTGAGGACATGAGCCACACTGTATTTTGCCTCCATTTGATTATGCAGTTTTGGCCCTACTCACATGGATCTATCATGGGAGTTAAGGTATTTTTTCTACTATTGTATGCTGCATGTCCTGGCAAAGGGATCTTTCGATAGTTCCCCAACCGCTTATGAATCTGATTGGTATCCTAAGGCCTACAGTGTTTTTACATTTAATTTAAGTGCCATTCTTGAAATAATCTTGTCACAAAGAAGTGTTTCACATAGCCTCAGTTTATCCTAGAAGCTAGATTAATTATAAAAAGTTCATTTCCACTTCCTATATCTCAAAATCTCAAAATTCTAAAATCCTAGGACATGACCAACTAAATTACTTTGATTTTGTTTACTTTATCAGATGACAATTCCTTTCAAGCCTTAAATAGGAAAATTTTGAAAATTTTTAAATTACTCCAGTGTGGAATAATTTGTTATGGTTATGCATATATTATCTAAGTCCAGCCATCTGGTATTTTTGAACACTGTGGGCATAAACGATGTGTTGAATTAAAAAGTGAACACAATAAAAAAGAAGAAAATGGTCAGGAGTATGGCTTCAGCACTAACAACAGATTTTTGTTTCTACTTCACTTGTCTTTAACTGTGCTCATGAGCTTCTTTCCTTCCATTCTTTCCTTCCGTTCATGATCTGCCCAAATGCATCAACTCTGCCAAGTGAGTAAGACAGGAAAGAAAAATTACAGATGATCACTACCTGAAGGACAAATGAATCACTCTTCTGCCCCTTCTATACAACAGGATAAGGAACAATTACTATGGGACCTACAGCTACCTTTTTCTTTATTGTGATTATACATGAAATATGACTCTGCCTTATACAGACCTTTCTATCACCTAATATTCAAATAAAACAGTGAATGTGTACTTTTTTTTGTACTTTGTACCATTCAAGGACTGGAATGTAATGTAAAATATTAGATTCCCCATCCTGACATAAGTGATTCTACTGCTGTACTAGCTATTATTTATAAATACCAAAGGACAGATTCAGTATTTACCTCATAATTGTTGTGCTTCAAATTCTGAATTACATCTACCTATGACAGTCGAGGGAAAAGAACTAAACATTAGTTCTTTGCCCAAAACTTTTAAAACTTGTTTTAGAATACACAAGAGAAGATAAAATTGCAGCTGTGTTGATTTTCTTACTTTATGGTGGATGAGTCCAGATAAAAGTAGGCAACTGGTCAGTACAGTTTTATTTCAGTATTTTACTAAAGTGTTAAATATAATCACGTAAAAAACAAACATTTCAAAAGTGCAAAATATTAGAAAGCTAATCAGGGCTATTAATCTCTCCATGCAAATCTTTTTTGCTAAAATAAGCACTACTAATTCTGCAGCTGGTAATATGTACAAAATGATGCTGTACCAAAGTTTAAAAATAGGTTTGGTGTAGCAATTACACATGATATAAATGAGGCAGGCAGCGCAAATAATACATGACTAAATAAAGGCTTCGAATCAAGCTTATTACCCTGTAAAATATACAGCCATAAGAATATACAACAGGTAGATGGACAAGATATCAAGCTCTTTTACAGTTACCTGCCCCTCACTACCAGGAAAGAAACATTTCGTAATACAAAGAGTAGTTTATCTAGTTATCCAGAGTTATGCTGTCCATCTTTGGTTACAGGGACTCACTCTTGCTCGTCCTTTGGTTTACTCTTAAATAGTACCTGTTTCTGTCAATATGAAGAATAAATGTAAATTTGAAGACAGCAACTTAACAAAAACTTCCCCTTTTATACAGTGAATGCTTCTTAATTCTCAATATTCCTTACTCAGAGTTTATGTAATACAGAAAATAAAGTATTCCATATATCTGATATTTAGTGGCTTGCTTACTATACATTAGTCTATAAGCAAATGACAAGGAAAGGCCAGGCTTGATCTGTACCCCAATCTTACCTCTACAATCTCCAGGGCAACAGTAATTACCTTTCCTTTTCTCTTCAGAAAGGGATAAAGACTATTGCTGCTTAAGGGATGGTTTCAGTGACTATTACATGCCAGTGCTTTGAATACCATGATACATTTACCAAAAAAAAGCATAAACAGCAAAACACAGTTTGCCTACCTATGCTACTTTATATAAACAGGCCTGTGGAATCTGAGAGGAAGTATAAAGGACTATTATAAAGAGAACTGCAAAGACAGTGACAAACTCTGACCAACAAGAAGAAAATACCCATAGCAAAATGGTGAAAAGATGCCTTGAGAAAAAAATGAGTCTGCAGTCACCCGTGTTCTTGGAGATAATTCCCACTTTGCATGTTGTAGACTGTTTACACTGACTCTGCAATAGCTGTTTCCTCAACCCATTCAGCATAGGATTTTCTTTCAGAATAAGTTAAACATTTCCCCCAGCTCTAAACCTACCTGCTCAACCAACACTGCCTGTGCCAAGAGCCTTTTAAATAATTATTCTGAATTATGGATAACTAAGAAAGCAATGATCACAAAATGTTTTTAAATAGAATACACAATACTTCACCCATGTGGAAGCAGTAGGTGACTTAAACAAATTCTGTTTCACCATAAAGGCACTACTAAAAGATTGTATTTATAACCTAAGCAGCCTGTAAAGACTATGTAGTTTCAGGTTCATCAGCTTTATAACTTTACCTGCAACATAAGAATAGAAGCTATTATCAAATAACTGCATCAGACCTCATCTAGAATCAATTAGGAATATAATATATAAAAAGGCAGGTCTAGGATATGTAACAACCTTGCTTTATAAAAATGTACCTAATGTGAACTAATTTGTCGACTTTAGCTCTTATAGCAGCTCAGTTGTAAAACAATGAACATCATCAGTGATTCCTAGCAATAAGTCAGTCAATCAGTTAAATACTCTTTTTAAGGTATATTTTAGTCTGTTTTTTCATAAAGTACACATTGGAAAGAAATGCTGGTCCAAAAAAATTGCCCAACAGCTTTATCTATATCCACTTAGACTTAGACTTCAGGTGTAAAGAACGCAAATAAGAGATGACTAGACACCAAAATGCCTTCTAAATCTCAACAATCTATTCCCAAACTAGGACATTTTCTAAAAATAAGCAATAATTTCTTGGAAAAATGTCTACCCAATCCCAAACAAATCAAACCCAAAATAGACTACACCATCTCAAATCCTGAGCAATAAGGTGTGGCACCTGTAAACTATGATCCAATTAAAGATGCAAACTATCTCCAGCTATGAAGAAAGGATGGCAAGTGTTTACATGAAGCCAGTGGTAAAAAGTAATAGAGTATTCCTTTTGCTTTTCTATTCACTTCCAAAAAGGAAGATTATCTTCCAAAGATCCCAGTGGTGAGTAAGCAGCAGGCAACATGCAGAAAATGACGCAGCTGAGAGGAAAATTGCAGCAACAAACAGGTGGATTTTCTGGGGAAGGATCCCTCAATGTCCATCTAGGGGAGAGAGTGGGAGAAGAGTTCATCATGCAGTCACAACTGGAATGCAACAATGGAGAGCACCTGAGTTGAATATACAGACTTTCTAGTTTAGCATCTGAAAGGCCAATTTAAATCTCAGAATGGACTGTTAGTAATTAAAATTATGACCGTTGCCATGGTAACTCTTAGATGATCAGAACTACTAAGATGAGTTCAGATCCTCAAAAATGACAGGTGTCACTGGAAAAAACCTCTAGCAAAAGAGACATACACTAATGTTCCTTTAGGGGGCTACTGTGAATTCCAACCAGAGTCCCTCTAGAAATGAGTATCAGCCTAGATCTTGGTGACAGGCACAGAAATGTGTGTTTATGAAGAGCTTGAGGCTCCAGAGACCCTTGTAACATGTTAATACGTAAAAGATATGCTGCATATGTGGCATTTTAAAACTTACATTACGCAGCCATCGATGGGTCATTTTTACTATAAGGGCTGATCAAGGAAGATGCCCTGGGTTTGGTAGATCTCTTTGAGGACCAGCAGTACTGTATCTTCAGATTCCCTATAGAGAAAAAAACTTAGGTGAGAAAACAGGGAACTAACGTTTGTGCCAGAACTTTACATGTTGTTATTTCATTTAAACCACACAACCACTTTGCAAGTTCATTTTCTACTATTGCAAAAAAAAAAAGACTCAGAGGTACCATAATTCAAAGTGACCTGGCAAATAACTCTAGCATTATATCTGTTAATTAAAAAAAAAAAAAAAAAAAAAAAGGCTGGGCACAGTGGCTCACGCCTATAATCCTAGCACTTTGGGAGGCTGAGGTGAGAGGACTGCCTAAGTTCGCAGGTTTGAGACTAGCCTGGGCAACTTAGTGAGACCTCATCTTCACAATAAATCAAAAAATTAGCTGGACGTGGTGGTGTGTGCCTGTAGTTCCAGCTACTTGGAAGGCACAGGCGGAAGGATCACCTGAGGCTATGGTGGCCATATGCATGCCACTGCACTCTTGCCTAGGCAACACAATAAGATTCCAACTCAAAAAAAAAAAAAAAAAAATACTAAATAATCAAGAACTGTTTCCTTTCCACAGAGCTCATTCTTTTGTTTTCTGGGTGTCTTTTTTTTTTTTGAGTCAGAGTCCACTCTGTTGCCGAGGCTGGATGGAGTACAGTGACATAATCATGGCTCACTGCAGTCTTGCCACAGCCTCAACTTCCTGGGCTCAGGCAATCCTTCTACCTTAGCCTCCCAAATGAACTACAGGTGGGACTACAGATGCATACCACCACACCTGGATAATTTTCTTTTCTTTTCTTTCTTTTCTTTTCTTTTCTGGATAATTTTCTTTTCTTTTCTTTCTTCTTTTTTCTTTCTTTTTGCCCAAGGTCTTGCCCTGTTGCCCAGGCTGGTCTCAAACTTGTGGGCTCAAGCAGTCCTCTTGCCTCAGCTTCCCAAAGTGCTGAGATGTGATTACAGGTGTGAGCCACCATGTCCAGCCCATGGAGCTCATTCTTGAGACAATACTGAAAAAATCATCCAGTTGGTCACCTTAACTTTTTAAATGTTACACACTTTTTGGAAAGGTAATACAATCGTATGGTTCAAAATTCAAAAGATATAAAAGGTAAGATAAACTCAAAATATATAAAAGGTAAAATAAAGAAGTCTCCTTCCCACCTCTGTTCCTCAACCACTAGTTCCCATCTTCTGACAATGTTATCAATTTCTCAATCATCTTCTAGATATTCTGTGCATGTACAAGCAATTACTTATATCTATAGTTCATAACAAAATTTGATTACAAAAGATAACATTCATGAAGAACTGCCTTAAGAATATAAGGCCAGCCGGGTGTGCCACACTCACACCTGTAATCCCAGCACTTTGAGAGGCTGAGGCCAGAGGATTGCCTGAGACCAGGGGTTCAAGACCAGCCTGGACAACTTGGCAAGGCCTTGTCTCTAAATAAAAAATAAAAAAATTTAGCTGGGCGTGGTGGCACATGCCTGTGGTTCCAGCTACTTAGATGGCTGAGATGGAAGGATCGCCTGAACTCAGCAAGTCGAGGCAGTGGTGGCCACGAGCATGCCACTGCACTCTAGCACTCTATCCTGGGCAACAGAGTGAGACTCAAAAAAAAAAAGAATATAAGGCCGGCCTGGGCAACTTGGGAAGACTTCGTCTCTACAATAAATCAAGAAAAATTAGCGGGGCATGGTGGCTCATGCCTGTAGTTCCAGTTACTTGGAAGGCTGAGGCAGAAGGATCACCTGAGCCCAGCAGGTCAAGCGTGCCACTACATTCCAGCCTGGGTGACAGAGTAAGACTCCCATTCAAAAAAAAAAAAAGCAAATCTCAAACATTCCTCTACATCTGTGGTTCGACATTTTTTGGGTTGTGCATCACTATGAGAATCTAATGAAATGGATTTCTCCTCAGAAAGGATCACATATACAACCAAAAATTGGATCCACAGACATTCCTCATCTCCTGCAAATTCCATGCACAGACTCCAGCTTAAGAAACTTCTGTATCGCTGGGCTCGGTGGCTCAGCCTGTAATCCCGCGCGGGAGACTGAGGTGAGTGGACTGCCTGAGCCTGCGGGTTCGAGACCTGCCTGGGCAACTTGGCGAGACTTCATCTCTATAATAAATCAAAAAAATTAGCTGGGTGTGGTAGCGTGCGCCTGTAGTTCTAGGCTGAAGCAGAAAGGATCGCTGGAGCCCAGCAGGTTGAGGCTGCACTGCACTCCAGTTTGGATGACAGAGTAAGACTCCAACCCCCCCCAAAAAAAAAAAAAACCTCTGTATCAATGAGAGGGAATTAGCTCTACCAGATATTAAAACTGTGTACAAATAAACATATCAATAAAAAAGAATAGGGCCTATAATCCCAGCACTTTGGGAGGCTGAGGTGGCAGGATCTCTTGAGCCCAGGAGTTCAAGGCTGCAGTAAGTCACGATCATACCACTGCACTCCAGCCTGAATAACAGTGAGACTCAATAAATAAGAAGAGGAAGTTCAGAAATAATCTCAATTACATCTAAGAATTTAATATAATAAAAGTTAGAATCTCAAACCTAGTAATAGTGTTGACACATTTGAAAAAAAAAATCACCTGAATCTATCCATACCTTATATTAGGATAAATTTGAAGTGAATCAAAGATTTACATGTAAAAATGAAACTATAAAATATTGGAATAGCTGGGTATGGTGGCACACTCTTGTAGTCCCACCCGCTCAGAAAACTGAAGCAGGAGAATTGCTTGAGCCCAGCAGTTCAAGACTGCAGTGCACTATGGTCATGTCTGTAAAAATCCACTTCACTACAGTCTGGGCAGCACAAGACCTGTCTCTGAAATAAATATATACATGAGAATAAATTGATAAAAATTGTTCTGGAAAGTAAGAAAAGTATGACACAAATTCCAGAAACCAAAAAGCAAAGGTCAACAAATTTGATTACATTAAACTCAAATTTGTCTACTTAGCAAAAACCAACATAAGCAATATCAAAAAACCAACAGGGGAAAAGGTATCTATAACTAACAACTAAATAAACTGGGAAATACCATGTTCATGGACCAGAAAACTCAATATTATTAAAATATCAATTATCTATAGATAAAATACAATCTAAATTAATATATACATAAAATTATCTTTAGATAAAAAGCAATTACAAGGCCACAGCAAATTCCTTTGTAGAAATTAACAAGCTGATTCTAAAACATATATGGAAATGCAACAGACCTTCAGTAGCCAAAATGACTTTGACTAACAACAAAGTTGGAGGAATCATGCTACCTGACTTCAAGACTTTTAAAGCTATCAATATTAAGACAGTGTCATCAAGACAGACAGAAAGATCAATGGAATAGAAAATCCATAAATAAATACACATAGATACAAATAGAAATAGATAAGGTCAACTGATTTTCAACAGGGTGCTAAGGCAACTCAATGCTACTTTGTCTGGGTAAACTTTGCAAGAAATGGTGCCAGAACAACTGGATAGTCATATATAAAACAGTGAACCCCAATCTTTATCTCACATAATATTAAAAAAAACTATATAAAAGTGGATCATATCCCTAAATGTAAGAGATGAAACTTGTAGAACACAGGAGAAATATTAATGACTTTGGATTTGTCAGAGTTTTCTTTGATTCTTTTTTTTTCTTTTTTTTTGAGTTGGAGTCTTGCTCTGTTGCCCAGACTGGAGTGCAGTGGCACGCTCACAGTCACCACAGCCTTGACCTGCTGGGCTCAGACGATCCTTCCACCTCGGCCTTCCAAGTAGCTGGAACTACAGGTGCACGCCACCACAGCTGGCTAATTTTTCGATTTATTGCAGAGATGAGGGCTCACCAAGTTGCCCAAGCTGGTCTTGAACCCCTGGACTCAGGCAATCCTCTTGCCTCGGCCTCCCAAAGTGCTGGGATTACAGACTTGAGCCACTGCGCCTGGCCAGTTCTTTTTTTCTTAAGAGATGAGGTCTTGCTCTGTCACCCAGGCTGGAAGTGCATTGGTGCAATCTATACCTTACTGCAACCTCAACCTCCTGGGCTCTTAAGCCCTCCCTTCTCAGCCTCTTGAGTAGTTGGGACTACAGATTTGTGCCATCATGCCTGGCTAATCTTTTATTTTTTGTAGATGGAGTCACACTGTGTTGCCCATGCTGGACACCATCTCCTGGCCTCAAGCAATCCTCCCTTTCTCAGTCTCCCAAAGTGCTGGGATTACAGGCCCGCCTTGGACTCCTAAAGTGCTGGCCTTACAGATGTGAGCCACTGTGCCTGGCCGTATTTGGAAGAGATGTTTTAAATCTGTCCAAAAAAAAAGTACAAGAAAAATCAATAAATTGAGCTTCATCAAAATCAAAAACGTTTGCTCTTCACACACACTAATAGAAAAATGAAAAAGAAGCCACATCCTGGGGGAAAAAAAACTGTCTGAAGAAGACTTGTAACTAGACCATAACGAACTCTTGCAGGCCGGGCGCTGTGGCTCATGCCTGTAATCCCAGCACTTTGGGAGGCCAAGGAGAGAAGACTGCCTGAGCCCACGGGTTTGAGACCAGCCTGTGCAACTTGGCAAGACCTCATCTCTACAATAAGTCAAAAAGTTAGCTGGGTGTGGTAGGGCTTGCTTGGAAAGTTGAGGCAGAAGGATAGCCTGAGCCCAGCAGGTCAAGGCTGTGGTAAGCCGTTTGAGTGTGCCACTGCACTCCAGCCTGGGCACAGAGTGAGAATCTGACTAAAAAAAAAAAAAAGAACTCTTGCAATTTAATAAGACAATCAAATTTTTTAAATGATCAAAAGATTTAAACAGACACTTCACCAAAGATGATATATGGATGGCAAATAAACATATGAAAGTACTCCAGTCTGTCCCTGGTCTCACTCTGTTGCCCAGGCTGGAGTGCAGTGGCACAATCACTGCTCACCACCGCCTGGACCTCATGGGCTCAGAGTGATCCTTACAACTCAGCCTTCTGAGTAGCTGGGACTACAGGCACATCCTACGATGCCCACCACACTGGTCTTGAACTCCTGTGCTCAAGCCATCCTCCTGCCTTGGCCTCCCAAAGTGTTGGGGTTACAGGAATGAGCACACCCAGCTTAAAGTAAACACATTTCTTACAATACATGAAAATATATATTCAGTGTCATTGGTCATTAGAGAGATGCAAGTTAAAGCCACAATGAGGTACCACTACAGCCCATTCAGAATATTTAGAAACTAATCATCAAGAGTTATTGAAGATATGGAGTAACTGGAATTCTCAAACACTGCTGATGGGAATGTCAATTGCTAGTGGTAAAACAGTTTAGTACCTTTTTTTAAAGATACACTTTCAAATGACATTCAGCTATTCCACTTCTAGATATTTACCCAAGTAAATAAAGAATATGTGCAAGTTCCCAGCAGCTTTATTTGTTAGTAGCCCCAAACTGGAAACAACCCAAATATCCATCCACAAATAAATGGATAAATTGTGATATATCTATATAATGAAATACTGCCCAGCAATAAAAGGCAACAAACTATTGACATACACAACATGGGTATATCGCAAAGTAATTATGCTGATTAAAAGAAGCCAGGCAAAAAGTAAACTGTATGATTCCAAATAAAAGGCATATGTAAGCCAAACGACAGTAGCAAAACAGATCAGTGGTTCCCTAAAGATTGGGAGGAATGGGGAGGAGAAAAGGAAGGAGGAATTACAAAGGGGCAAAATGAAACTTTTTTTTAAGAACCTGGGTCTTGCTCTGTCACCCAGGCTAGAGTGCAGTGGTGTGATTATAGTTCACCACTGCCTCAAACTCCCGGCCTTAAGTGATCCTCCTACATCAGCCTCCTGAGTAACCAGGACTATAGGCAGATGCCACGACGCCTGGCTAATTTTTTTTGTTTTTAATTTTTGTAGAGACAGGATCTTGCTATGTTGCTCAAGCTGATCTAGAACTTCTGGCCTCAAATGATCCACCTGCCTCAGCCCCCAAAGGGCTAGGTTTATAGGTATGAGCCAGCACACTGGGCCTTACAAGGAGAAACTTTTTTTTTTTGGAGTTGCAGTCTCACTCTGTCGCCCAGGCTGGTATGCAGTGGCACACTCATGGCCACCGCAGACTTTACCTGCTGGACTCAGGTGATCTTTCCACTTCAGCCTTCCAAGTAGGTGGAACTACAGGCGTGTGCCACCCCACCTGGCTAATTTTTTGATTTATCGTAGAGATTAGGTCTCGCCAAGTTGTCTAGGCTAGTCTCGAACCCCTGGGCTCAGGCAATCCTCTCACCTCCACCTCCCAAAGTGCTGGGATTACAGGCATAAGCCACTGTGCCTGGTCTGAGAAACTTTTGAGAGTGATCAATTTATTCACTGATCTGTGGTGACAGTTTCACACATATATGTCAAAATTCATCAAATTTGTATACTTTAAATATGTGCAGTATATTGTACATTTTTCACCCAACAAATTGGCAAATGTTTAAAGAATAATAATAAAGCTATGTTGGAAAAGCTATGGAAAGACACACTTTTTTCTTTTTTTTTTGGAATCAGAGTCTCACTCTGTTGCCCAGGCTGGAGTGCAGTAGCACACTTATGGCCACCACAGCCTCGACCTGCTGGGCTCAGGCAATCCTGCTTCAGCCTTCCAAGTAGCTGGAACTACAGGCGTGCACCACCCTGCCCTGCTAATTTTTCAATTTATTGTAGAGACAAGGTCCTGTCATGTTACCCAGGCTGGTCTCGAACCTGTGGGCTCAGGTAATCCTCTCATCTCTCTGCCTCCCAAAGTGCTGGGATTACAGGCATGAGCCACTGTGACCAGCTGAGAAACATACTTTCATACATTCCTGGTGGAAGTGAAAAAAGGTACAATCTCTATTTGGTGATATTCATCAAATATTACAAATGTATATATACGCTTTATGGAAGCAATTTCAATTCTAAGTATTTTACACAAGATATGTAAAGAGCAAAAAGATAGAAGCCTACAGACCCATCAAAAGAGGAATGTTAGATAAATTATGGTATATTCATTCAGTGAAATACCATGCAGCTAAAAAAGAATGAGGAAACTCTCTACAAACAATAGGTTAAAAACTCCAAGATACATTGTAGAAAAAAACAAGGCACAGCCTATAATATGACATTATTCATGTCTTTATAAGGAGAAAATAATCACACATACTCACACATGTACTATGTAGGCATAAAATAAGATAGCTGGAAGAAATTTTAAGAAACACGTATTGGCCTGGTGTGGGGTGGCTCAAGCCTGTAATCCCAGCATTTTGGGAGGCCAAGGTGAGTGGACTGCTTGAGCCCACGGGTTTGAGACCAGCCTGGGCAACTTCATGAGATCTCATCTCTACAATAAATCAAAAACTTAGTGGGGCATGGAGTATGCACCTGTAGTTCCAGCTACTTGGAAGGCTGAGGCGGAAGGATCGCCTGAGTCCAGCAGGTCATCGCTGGGGTGGCCATGAGCATGCTACAGCACTCCAGCCTGGGCAGTGGCGTGAGGCTCTAACTAACTAACTAACTAACTAACTAAATAAATAAATAAATAATAGAAATACATGTTAGTTGCATATGGGGAGGAAAGTAGCCAGCAAAGAACAAAAAAGGCTTTTCGTTATTTCTTTCTTTGAATTTTGAACAGTATGAATGTACTGCCCATTTATTGATTTTAAAAGCATCATACTGATTACATCAAATAATAATTCCTTTATCAGAATTCAACAGAAAAATTTCTCAGGACCTTAAAGCTTGTACTTTTTAAGCACTTATTTCTGGGTTTTTTTTTGAGTTGGGAGTCTCACTCTTTCGCCCAGACTGGAGTGCAGTGGCCGCTCCTGGCCACCGCTGCCTCCACCTGCTGGGCTCCGGAGATACTTCCGCCTCAGCCTTCCAAGTAGCCGGAATTACAGGCATGCACTACCACGCCCGGCTGATTTTTTGATTTATTATAGAAATGAGGTCTCACTGCCCAGATAGGTCTCGAACCCACAGGCTCAGGCAATCCACTCACCTCAGCCTCCCAAAGGCGTGGGATTACAGGGTGAGCCACCGAGCCCAGCTAAGCACTTATTTCTGACCCATCTTATTTTTCCTAGCTTTATTTCTTTACTGTAATTTCTTCAGTGATTAAACTATATTGTTATACTATGTGAGTTTCCATAAGCACCATTAATTAATTCTATAATCCATCAGGTAATTAATTATATTTAATAATAATAAATTCTGATCTAGCCACTGTAAATGCTGTCAAGTGGGTTCCTTAAAATACTTCCAGCAAGCTGGGCTCAGTGGCTCAGCCTGTAATCCTGCGCCTTTGGGAGGCTGAGGTGAGTGGATTGCCTGAGCCCACGGGTTCAAGACCCACCTGGGCAGCGAGACCTCACCTCTACAATCAACCAAAATATCAGCCGGGCGTGGTAGCGCGTGCCTGTAATTCTGGCTACTTGGTAGGCTGAGGCGGAAGGATCGCCGGAGCCCAGCAGGTCGAGGCTGCGGTGGCCGGGAGTGGCCACTGCACTCTAGTATGGACGACAGAGTGAGACTCCAACTCAAAAAAAAAATACTTCCAGCAATAGTAATTTGTTCCACTTTATTCATATGCACCCAAATGGAAATGGCCAAAGACAAACTCTTAAAGACCAAGCTAACTGAACTGGTTGTTGACATCATTATCCCCATGCTCTACCCAACCATAAAATAAAATGTGTTTAAACTAGATTTCAGTAAATGACATGACTGTGCTCTTTTGTAACTGTCTATATAAGAAATCATTCTAATCCCAAATGTACACTAGTTTCTCTTCCTTCTTCTACATCTATCAAAATCTGTGAAGCAATTAAACAGCAACAACAAAAAACAGAAACAAAAACAGGTAATGCTTACCAATAACATAGATGGCTTTGTAAAGCAAATAAATACTCATTAAAACTTTCAATGGGCTTCTCCTGTAGCACATAGTCAATGCGTTGGCCTCCATTCAGCATTCCCACACTGATGGGTGGGACTTCTTTAACTTCCACAGAGGTCTCTTCTTTAACATCTGAATATGGAAGAACCGTAGTAAGAATCTAAAAGCTTTTGGCCCTCCAGATTTGTCCTGTTACTTCCCTTCAATCTCCAAAGTTTACTATGGAATGAGTTATTCCCCTGTGAGAGCTCTCTCTCATCTTTCTTCTCTTAATCTCCTTAAAGCTCTTTCTCAAGTCCCAATAATTCTGTCCAATCTTCTTTTTTATCTTTCACTCAAAACATCGCATTACCTATACCTTTGATAGCTAAGTCATTTGCCTTGGGTTTCTTTAGGAAGTTAAAAACTAAAGCAAAATAATGCAATATTAACTATGAAATTAAGTGGAGAGTATCCCAGCTAGTCCCTAGCCAGAATAACAAAACTGAGCCACATATAACAGACATGCCCTGTAAAAGCAAGGCACTTTACTCAGTAGGCTCTGAACATTACAATCCTCTTAGTTCCCAAGTGGGGAATGTTTTAAAGCCTAGTTACCAGTTGCTCAGCTTCTCTTGAAATTTTTCCTCACAAATAATATTTTTCCATGACTTGTGACTGTTAAGATGACAGAAAAGGTTAGCAGCACTGAAAGCCCACTAGGACTCATGGTATAGGTCCTACACAACAAAAAGAGAAAGATAAGAAGGCCCTGGGAGAATAAGAACTCCACACATGGGGTTCCTCTTATCCAGTCTGAGGCAGGTAGTCAATGTGTACAGTGTCACTAACCACTGGGTTTCTCTGAACTTGATTCAGGTTTTGCTGCAGTTTCTTTTGCAGTTTCTGAAGCTTGTAAGGCAGGATAGTGAGCTCTGGCAAAAGAATTCCAGGCCATCCGTAGTGAACCTATCACGTTGTTCTTAAGGTCCATACTTATTATCCTGGTCAAACCATCTCTCAGTTCTGAAACATAAAGAACGTTAAATGGTTTGTAAAGAGTTTAGGGAGGCCACGCTCGGTGGCTCAGCCTGTAATCCCAGCACTTTGGGAGGCTGAGGCGAGTGGATTGTCTGAGCCCACAGGTTCAAGATCAGCCCAGGCAACTTGGTGAGACCTCATCTCTATAATAAATCAAAAAAATCAGCCAGGCATGGTAGCGCACGCCTGTGGTTCCAGCTACTTAAAAGGCTGAGGTGGCCGGGCTAGGTGGCTCAGCCTATAATCCCAGCACTTTGGGAGGCAGAGGTGAGTGGATTGACTGAGCCCACAGGTTCGAGACCCGCCTGGGCAACTTGGCGAGACCTCATCTCTACAATAAATCAAAAATTAGCCAGGCGTGGTAGTACATGCCTGTAGTTCCAGCTACTTGGAAGGCTGAGGAGGAAAGATCACTGGAGCCCAGCAGGTCGAGGCTGCAGTGGCCAGGAGTGGCCACTGCACTCCAGTCTGGGTGACAGAGTGAGACTCTAACTAAAAAAAAATAAAATAAAAGCTAAGGCAGAAGGTTCACCGGAGCCCAGGGGTCAATGCTGGGGTGGCCATGAGCGTGGCACTGACTCCAGCCTGGGCAACAGAGTGAGACTCCAACTCAAAAAATAAAAAAAAGAGTTTAGGGTCCAATACAACTCAACAGAATTAATGAGGTCATTCAGTTTGTACTGGCTGGAAGGTCTAGAATTACCAAGTTTTATACTCAGATTTACCTAAGTGCATCCGCTTCCTGCCTTTATGATGTGGGATCAGCATTGGCTCAAATTCCACTCCTGGGACCACCATTGGTTCAATTCTATAGGCCACAGGATCAAACTACATAGAAAAAATAATAGCTACATTTACCTCTGCTGAAATAAGACAGTCTGAGGAACTGTATATATTAGGCAAGAATAAGTTCATTTTGTAAAATGTACAGTAGTTCTGCTCCATCACTTTCAGATCAATATGTAAGTTATTTCATTACTAGAGAATGGTATAGAAAGAAAAAGAATCAACACAACAGAAAATCATATGTTCTTTACCAGTAAGTTCTAATATTGAAGTAAAACCACAATAGCTGTACAATGCTTACAGGGTGATAAATGTTGAAGAAACCTTTGCATGTTGGAAATCTGTAGTTGGGATCAATTCTTTTTAGTCCTCGAACAGTAAGAAACATTCCAATGGGAGATCCAAAGGCAAAGAATATTTCTGGTTTATAGAGGAGCTGGGGGTAATTTACAGATACCTCGAAGGAAAAAAATAAATGCATCTCTCATTAATAACAAAAGTTACATCAGTTCCTTCCATCCATATCAGGCAGTAAAATACCACGGAGAATTTGTATTGTTACCTGCCCAATGCCAACATCCAGATATTCATCATTTCTAGTATTGTCAGAACTACTGCAGAACTCAGATTCTTTGGGGATATTTACTCCTAAAGTTGACTGCAAGACTGGTCTATTAATACCCTAGAAAATAAAAAAGAGTTATGCGGAAAAGCCAAGTGTGTGCACCTATAGTACCAGCTACTCAGGAGACTGAGATGGGAGGCTTGAGCCCAGGAGTTTGAGTCCATGGGCAAGACCCCTCATCTCTATTAAAAAGAAAAAAGAGTTATGTAAAGTTACTATATAGTAAAAATAGCCAACAGATTATATCATTTTCTACTGATTTGAAAGGATGCTTGGGAAAGTTTTGAAACAGTAGCCAATAATTCTAGGAAAAATCACTCAGAAAACAACATAAAGCTGATGAAAACAACATTTGCCTTAAATTATGAATTGGTATCCCTACATGCTCTAAGATGATGAAAGCTATACACAGCTATTTGGGCAATAGTTGAAATTTTAGGTAACCATCAAAAGAGATGACAACAGTAGAGCAACGTGGGAAGAAATGTTAAGGATTACTAAGGAGGTCAATAAAGTGCCTGTGATTTTGTAATCAAGGCAATTCAACTGTCTAATATGTAATATAATATAAATACTGGGCCAAAAACCGAGTCTTAAAAAAAGAACTGAAGACCAGGCGTGGTGGCTCACGCCTATAATCCTAGCACTTTGGGAGGCCAAGATGAGCGAATTGCCTGAGCCCAAGGGTTCGAGACCAGCTGGGGCAACTTGGTGAGACCTCATCTCTACAATAAATCAAAAAATTAGCTGGGTGTGGTGGCACACACCTGTAGTTCCAGCTGTTTGGAAGACCGAGGCAGAAGGATCACCTGAGCCCAGCGGGCTGAGGCTGCAGTAGCTGTGAGCATGCCACTGCACTCCAGCCTGGGTAACAGAGGAAGACTCCTACTGGGAAAAAAAAAAAAGAAAGAAAGAAAAGGAAATGGTAGGAGGAGGCCAAGGAGAGAAGCCATCTGAAGCCAGTAACATTTTTAAGGACCAGGATAAAGAAAACGTGTTTAATTTCCAAAAAGAGAGCCAAAGATTAGTTATCAAAACTGCCTAGTTCCCTAAACATACCATGAAGCACAAAAACACAGCATGGATATAAAAAAATTGCTTAGTCTAATAAGCTATAGTAAGTACATACCATTGAATTTTCTCTGGTCTTAAAATAGTTTAATATCTTCTTTCTTGGTCCTAAAGGAATTCCCATTTCCTGAAGATCTCTGTCTGTACATAAAGCCTAGGCATCGAAAACCAAAAATATTTCTTATTTCTAGGCAAAATAAAATCAATTATATTTCCTATCTCCTAAGAGGAATAAGACCTAGGTACTAGTTCTTTGCTTTATATTGCTCTGACGCCCTAGTGGTACAAAACCATTAATAACTTCAAGAAAGAAAGACTATTTTATTAATGAAACAGTCTAAAAAAATAAAAACCATCAATACTACAATATCAATGTAACAGTAATATACACTATATTGTGTTGTTTTTTTTTTTTTTGAGTTGGAGTCTCACTCTGTCGCCCAGACTGGAGTGCAGTGGCCGCTCCCGGCCACCACAACCTCGCCTGCTGGGCTCCGGCGATCCTTCCGCCGCATCCT
>NW_007259238.1:955767-956324 GCF_000164805.1 Carlito syrichta
TCCAGGCGATCCTTCCGCCTCAGCCTTCCAAGTAGCTGGAATTACAGGCATGCGCTACCACGCCCGGATGATTTTTTTGATTTATTGTAGAGATGAGGTCTCACTGCCCAGGCGGGTTTCGAACCCGCGGGCTCAGGCAATCCACTCACCTCAGCCTCCCAAAGGCGCGGGATTACAGGCTGAGCCACCGAGCCCGGCTATATTGTGTTGTTTTAAAAAAAAACCTAGAGAAGGGGCAAGGGAAGGAAAAAAGACTCTACAGAAGCTGGGTGTCTATAATGACGTCATGACAGAAAAACTCTCCTTGGTTTCCATGCTCACATAGATGTCACATTCCTGAGAACAATAATACTCCTACTCATGCACACAAGCAATGAGATATATAGCAAACACAGAAGTATACAGAACAGAATAACAATCAAGATCTCAATTGAATTGCCACTCATCTTATTAGGAAAGCCTTCCTGTGGATTGCCTGAGCCCATGGGTTCGAGACGCGCCTGGGTAACTTGGCGAGACCTCATCTCTACAATAAATCAAAAAAATTAGCCGGGCGT
>NW_007259238.1:956608-961818 GCF_000164805.1 Carlito syrichta
CTTTCCTTCTTAATTCTTTTTTTTTTTTTTTGAGATGAAATCTCACACCATCGCCCAGGCTAGAGTGCAGTAGCAGGTTCACAGTCACCCCAACGTCCAACTGCTGGACTTAGGTGATCCTTCTGCCTCAGCCTTCCAAGTAGCTGGAACTATAGGCACATGCTCCCACGCCTGGCTAAGTTTTTTATTTATTGTAGAGACAAGGTCTCACCAAGTTGCCCAGGCTGGTCTTGAATCCGCGGGATCAGGCAATCCTCTCACCTTGGCCCCCCAAAGTGCTCGGATTACAGGCTTGAGTTACTGCACCCGACCTAGTTCTTATCATAATTATAATTAATTATGTCTGTGATTACTTAATATGTGTCTTTCCCACTAAACTATAAACACTATGAGGGCAGGGACCATACCTGTCTTATTTACCACTCTATCACCAGTACTTGGTATAGTATGCTGATCATAGTAAACATTTACTAAATATCTGTTAAATGAATACTTATCACAAACCAGAAAAAAGCACAACAAATGTGGGAAAAAACAAGCAAACAGCAACAGTAGAGCTCCTAAAAGTATAACAGAAAATAAGAGTTGGAACAGTTAATGGTTATTTAGGGGTATGCTTTCTATAAGCTGTGCTGTTTATTTAGTCTTTGCTCCACTGCTACATGAATATCAATATGGCTCACCTGAACTTTGAACTCCCACAAAGTAAAGGTCACTTTATATAATAAAAAACAAATAAATAATGTCAAAGAACATTATTAATGATAAGAAAGCGTTTATGACTAAAAAAGCTTCTAAAGGACAGGCTCTTAGTAAACATGATAAGCAGTAAAAATACTGAAAATGGTTTAGCATAATGTTTTAAAAGATTCTTACCAGAGCTTCCTTATCTACTTTTTCCTTCTCAAAAATACTAAAGAATTCAGAGAGCTGAAGTTTCTTCAAATCTTCCTCTAATGTCAGTGTATCTCCTTGATCCATAACAATATTTAGTGAATCCTAAAAATTAAATTGTAAAGCTCATATTCTCAAAGTTCATTTAGTTTCCTTTAATACTATTTTGTGGTAAAGAAATGTATGATTTCCACAGCAATTTATCTTAACTTTAAATAAATTGTAATTTATGCAAAATATAAATTAAGAGGTGACCAATCTCCAGGTTTTTGCAACTTTAGTTGGAAATATGTATTTAAATGAATATGAATGATAAAGTATTCTTCATCATCATTAAAAAAATATTTTTTGAGCTTTAATAAAGTTTACTGCTAAAGAATTAGGGAAACAGTGCTTAAGAAATAAAAGAGCCAGGCACAGTGGCTCACACCTGTAGTCCCAGCACTTTGGGAGGTGGAGACGAGAGGACTGTCTGAGCCCAGAGGTTTGAGACCAGCCTGGGCAACCAGGCGAGACCTCATCTCTACAATAAATCCAAAAAAAAAAAAAAATTAGCCGACATTGTGGCATGTGTCTGTAGTTCCAGCTACTTAGAAGGCTGAGGCAGAAGGATCACCTGAGCCCAGCTGGTCAAAGCTACAGTGGCTGTGAGTGTGCCACTGCACTCCAGCCAGGGCGACAAAATATATATATATATTAAATAGTATATGCTAAATATCAGATCAGTACTGTAGACAATAGTGTGTTCATAGGACTTTCAAACTGAATTCTATAAATCACATCAATTTTCATCCAGTTCATTCTTCATTTCCTTGTACGCAAACTCCATTTAGCTCAATAATTCTAGAATTCTATTAATAGATCAATAGTGCATATTTATAAATGAACATAAGACACCTATAGTTATTTTACAATTTGTAATTATTTGTAGAAGCATATTACTGTCTTGCTTCTATCAACCAGGAATGACAGAGATAATTAAAACCCTGTTAAAATGAAAGTAAATGTAAATATAGTATCATGGAATAAAACTAAACTCAGCTAAAAACAAAAAATAAGTCTAACATTTTAAAATCCTTACTTAGGAATACTACAAGAGAACCTATCTGAACATCTAAATTACCTTTTCACTGTCAATATCCCCCAAAGAATCTTTCTGATTTGTTAGGATATCAAACAATATAAGCGAACCTATAAGTAAAATAAGAAGAAAGAGGGACAATTTCTAAGCATTAGCACTAAATGGCTGTCTGTTATACAAAAACGTCATAAGCCCATTACATATGTAAGCAAATCTACACATCAGGGAGTCTTTCTTTCCAATTTACCACCACCCTTCCAACCCCTTCCAAATTCTTCATCACAGACCACTTCTAAACCTCTGACTTTGATACTGAAAAAAGACACTGCTTCAAAAACAGATGTCCTGAAATGTGATAGTCTCTCTGGTCACAGATAATTCGTTACCTAAACTATGACCAGCAACGGATACACTCCCTTTGAAATCAGGGTTCCTCTGCAGAAAAAGTGTGTATATTCGGTTCATTTCAGAAACAACTGTGTCCACAATAGTCTGACAGTAGGTGGGGCTATTGTAGAAGAAGACATCCAGAATTGTGTCATTGGTGAAGTGCCTGAGGCGGTTAATGCTGGGCAGGGTTATTCGCTGCAGATCTCTGAAAAAAAGAAAAGATATTTTAAGCAGAAAACCTAACTACATTTCATAGCCACCTCTAAATTATTATCTAGCTTGACCTTCAAGCTTAGACTTAAAACATTTAATGATACAAGAGACAACTATCAATTTACAGCAGTGGTCCCCAACCTTTCTGGCATTAGGGACTGGTTTCATGGAAGACCATTTTTTTACAGATGGGGGAGGAATGGTTTCAGGATGATTCAAGCATGTTCCATGTATTGTGCACTTTATTTCTACTATTACTACATTGTAATATATAATGAAAAATATAGCATCACCACCTCAGATCATCAGATATTATATTCTCATAAGAAGCACACAACATAGATCCCTTGCATATGCAGTTCACAATAAGGTTTGAACTCCCATGAGAATTTAATGCCACCACTGACAGAAGGCAAAGATCAGGCAGTAATATGAGTGACGGGGAGTGGCTATAAACACAAATGAAGCTTCGCTCACTCACCCGCCACTCACGTCCTGCTATAAGGCCGGGTTCCTAACAGGCCATGGACCAACAAAAGTTTATAGGCAAGACATATGACAAAGGAACAGGTTTAGCGAAGCCAAAAAGATGTGATCAGCAAAATTCAGAGTGTAAGAAACCTACAAGACAACTCCCTGAATAGGCATGGTGGCTCATGCCTGTGTAATCCTAGTACTTTGGGAAGCTGAGGCAGGAGGATTGCTTGAGCCCAGGTGTTCCAGATCAGCCTACACTACATAGTGAGACCCTGTCTCTACAAAAAACTAAAAAATTAGCCAGGCATGGTGACTTGCACCTGTGGTCCTGCTACTCAGCAGGCTGAGGCAGGAGAATTGCCGGAGCCCAGGAGGTTGAGGCTGCAGTGAGTCATGATCATGCCACTGCACTCCAGCCTGGGCAACACAGTGAGAACCTGATTCAAAAACAACAAAAACAAAAAACCCTGTTTCTTCAATATATAAACTATAAGAAAATAATGGATATATCCTAGCTGGGCACTTTGGGAGGCCAAGGCAGAAGGACTGCTTGAGCCCAGAAGTTCAAGAACAGCCTGGGTAACACAGTGAGACCTCATCTCTATTTAAAAAAAGAAAAAGAGCCGGGCTCGGTGGCTCAGCCTGTAATCCCACGCCTTGGGAGGCTAAAGTGAGTGGACTGCCTGAGCCCACGGCGCCTGGGCAACTTGGTGAGACCTCATTTCTATAATAAATCAAAAAATTAGCTGGGCATGGTAGCGCGCGCCTGTAGTTCCAGCTACTTGGAAGGCTGAGGCGGAAGGATCGCTGGAATCCAGCAGGTTGAGGCTCCAGTCTAGGTGACAGAGTGAGACTCCAACTCAAAACAAACAAACAAACAAACAAAAAACAATAAATCAAAAAATCAGCCGGGCATAGTAGCGCATACCTGTAATTCCAGCTACTCGGAAGGTGAGGCGGAAGGATCGCCGGAGCCCAGCAGGTTGAGGCTGCGGTGGCCAGGAGTGGCCACTGCATTCCAGTCTGGGCGACAGAGTGAGATTCCAAATCAAAAAATAAAAAATAAAATAAAACACGTTATGCTGGTCGTGGTGGCTCATGCCTGTAATCCCAGAACTTTGGAAAGCCAAGGCAGGAGGATTGCTTGAGCCCAGAAGTTCGAGACCAGCCTAGGCAACACACCTAGACCTCGTCTTTACAAAATAATTAGCTCAGTGTCATGTGTCTGTAGTCCCAGCTACTCGGCAAGCTGAAGCTGATGGATCAACTGAGCCCAGGAGGTCAATGCTGTGGTGGGCCATGATTGTGCCTCTGCATTCCAGCCTGGGTGATGGAGTAAGACCCTGACTCAAAAAATATAAATAAATAAACAAACACATTTCAGTTGCTTCTCGCTGCATTTGGGATACAGTTCCATCTCCTTGCCGTGGTCTGAAAGGCTCTGGGTCTAGCCCCTGCCTACTTTTTCAACTGTATTTCATGTCCCTCCACCCACCAACTACACCCCAGCCATAAGAACTTCCTTCAGGTAACTTGAGCATCCCAAGCTCATTCCTGTTTTCATGATCTTTGCACAGACTGTGCCCTGAGTTTATAAGATTTTTGCTGATCTATTCTCTCATCACTTACTTACCATTTTTCCTGCCTTTAAAAACATTGTTAGATTTGACCTGTGAGACTCACTGTTGACCAGTTTCTTAGAATTCTATCTCCATTCTTCAGCCTATGACTTTCCCAGATGGTCAACTCCAAGACTCAGCAGCAGCCAATGTTCTCTATCGTGATGATCTTTCTGTATTTATTAGTAACATTGTAAGTAGTTAACAGAGCCAGCTAAGAATTTTATACCTCCTCCAAATCCTTCAGCACCATTTTTGGTGACAATTTCTAGATCAATAGAAGAGACTTATGGGTTGATTATAAGCCTGACCCCAACTAGCTTTCAGCATCTTCATTTAGGAATGTGTTTCATGTGGAAACTTCAACGTGACGGATTTTGTGTGCCTATAAAGGCTCAAATCAGCTTTTGCATGTTAAAGCACAAACTTATAAAATTTTAACAAAATCTATTTCTAGCCTTTAGTACAATCACTACTTTCATTATATATTTTTCAGTCTGTTTTCTTTTCTTTTTTTTTTTTTTTTTTTGAGTTGG
>NW_007259238.1:961838-972152 GCF_000164805.1 Carlito syrichta
AAAAATCAGCCGGGCATAGTAGCGCATGCCTGTAATTCCGGCTACTTGGAAGGCTGAGGTGGAAGGATCGCCGGAGCTCAGCAGGTCGAGGCTGTGGTGGCCAGGAGCAGCCAATGCACTCCAGTCTGGGCGACAGAGTGAGACTCCAACTCAAAAAAAATAAAAATAAAAATAAAGAAAAAGAAAAAAAAGATAAAAATGGATGTAGATAGAGACTTAATCAAGAGATTAAGAGAGGCTTAAAAGACATATCAACTAATTGCAAGGTATAGACTTTATTTAGATCTCAATTCAAAATATGTATATGTGTACATTTGTGCATATGCTTATATTTATATGAATATGTATATAAAATCATGATAATAGACAATTGGAAATTTGAACAATGACTAGATATTTGATGATATTAAGAATTTTTTTTTAGGTGTGATAATGGTGTTATGGTTATATATTTTTAAAGTCCTTTAAGGTCAGTCACAGTGCTTCACGCCTGTAATCCCACCACTCTGGAAAACCAAGGTGGGAGGATCATTTGAGCCCAGGAATTCGAAACCAGCCTAGATGACACGGTGAGACCCCATCTCTACAAAAAATTTTTTAAAATAAAAAATAGCCAGGCATAGTGGTGCACACCTGTAGTCCCAGCTACTCAGTAGACCAAGGTGGAAGGATCACTTGAGCCCAGGAGTTAGAGGCTATGGTAACCTGTTATGCCACTGTACTCCTCCAGCCTGTGCAACAGAGTGAGATCTCAACTTAAAAAAAAGTCCTTTAAGATACTAACTAAGGCCAGGCGCAATGGCTCATGCCTGTAATCCCAGCACTTTGTGAGGTGGAGACGAGAGGATTGCCTGAGTCCAGGGCTTCAAGACCAGCCTGGGCAACTTGGTGAGACCTCGACTACAATAAATAAATAAAAAATTGGCCAGGTGCAGTGGCTTACGCCTATAATCCCAGTACTTTGGGAGGCTGAGGTGAGGGGATAGCGTGAGCTCACAGGTTCGAGACTAGCCTGAGCAACTTGGTGAGACCTCATCTCTACAATAAATCAAAAATTAGCTGGGCGTGGTGGCACATGCCTATAGTACCAGCTACTTGGAAGGCTGAGGCAGAAGATCACCTGAGCCCAGCAGGTCGAGGCTGTGGTGGCCATGAGTGTACCACTGCACTCCAGCCTGGGAGACAGAATGAGACTCCAATTCAAAAAATTTAAAAAAAATTATCTGGGCATGATGGCACACATCTATATTTCAGCTACTTGGAAGACTGAGATTGAAGGATCGCCTGAGCCCAGCAGGTCGAGGCTACGGTGCCATAAGCGTGCCACTGCACTTCAGCCTGGATGGCAGAGTGAGACTCCAACTCAGAAAAAAAGATACAAACTGAAATAGTTAGAAATGAAATGGTCGGGTGTGGTGGCTCACACCTGTAATCCTAGCACTTTGGGAGGCAGATGCAAGAGGACTGCCTGAGCCTAGGGTTTCGAGACCAGCCTGGGCAACTTGGCGAGACCTAGTTTCTACAATAACTCAAAAAATTAGCTAGATGTGCTAGTGCACATTACTTGGAAGGCTGAAGTAGAAGGATCGCCTGAGCTCAGCGGGTTGAGGCTGTGGTGGCCATGACCGTGCCACTGCTCTCCAGCCTGGGCAATAGAGACTCTGACTCAAAAAAAAAAAAGGGCAGGATGTCTAAAATTTGATTTAAAAGTAATATGGTGAATAGAGAGGCAGTAGACAGAGGTATGAAGATACGGATGAGGCAGAACCGACCATGTGTTGAGGCTTGTTGGGGCTGAATAATTGGTAATGAAGATACATTATATATAATACTGTGTACAAAATTCTCTTAATAAATTTTCAGCATTAAGTTTTTTTTTAGTAGCAGGGTCTCAGTCACCTAGGCTAGAATGCAGCGGCTTGAGCATGGCTCATCACAGCCTTGATCTCCTGGGCTCGAGTGATCCTTCTGCCTCAGCCTCCCAAGTGGCTGAGGACACAGGCACATGCCTCCACTCCCAGTCAATTTTTGTGTAGAGACAAAGTCTCACTGTGTTGTTCAGGCTAGTCTCAAACTCCTGGGCTCAAGCAATTCTCCTGTCTCAGCCTCCCAAAGTGCTGGGATTACAGGCATGAGCCACTGCACCCAGCCTTTAAGAGTTTTTGATCATAAGTCAAATGATAAAAGGATCAGCTCCCTCTCTCAAAATTTCTAAAAGCACATAAAGGTGAGAATGCCAGATGCCAAAGGCAAACAGAACTCATACGCTGCACTAAAAGACTATGCTGGCACAGTCTAAATCAATTTTCAGGTAAAGCTTTCTCAAAATTCCCAGAAAGATTCCTCAATATATTCAACTGCTTCTGCAGTTTAGAGAGAGCAATGTCCTCTTAATAACCTCTTAGCATCAGCTCAAATATTAAAGAATGTGGACTCCATACCTAGTAAAAGCAACACCACAGTGGAGTGTTTGGCATACGGTATACTTAAATCATAGAATATTAAGAACTGAGAGGGCAGGGTTCAGTGGCTCAGGTCTGTAATCCCAGCACTTTAGGAGGCCGAGGCAAGAGGACTGCCTGAGTCCAGGGGTTCGAGACCAGCCTGGGTAACTTGACAAGACCTCACCTCTACAATAAATCAAAAAATTAGCCGGGCATGGTAGCACACGCTTGTAGTTTCAGCTACTTGGCAGGCTGAGGTGGAAGGAATGCCTGAACCCAGTAGTCAAGGCTGCAGTTGCTGTGAGTGTGCCACTGCACTCCAGCCTGGGTGACAGAGTGAGACTCGAACTCCAAAAAAAAAGAACTGAGAAATACAGAATCAGAAAAAACCCTTTCCAAGACCAGCACAGAAACAATGTGATAACTTACTTAATCTTCCAGAGAAGTATCTCTTAGTTCTGTTCTAGAACTGTATTACAAACATACTTCTTTTTGGAGAATCCATAGCTTGATAGTCTCAGTATAAGGCAACCTCCTCTATCATTACCATAAAATCTACAAACAAAACTCCTGGGCCTATACCCTATAAAAGACATGACTTAAAAGTCATTGTACCAACTATAGCTCAAGTTATAAATGCTAATAACTTAATATTTAGGGATTTCCTCCCTTTTTTCCTAGATTTGGACAAATATTTAACTATGATCACAAAAGGAACAACAAAATATGTTGTACAACTTGGGATATGGTTGACTTTTGACATCTGAAGATGGAAATGGTTATACTCTATGGGAAGAATGCAATGTTAGGCTTTAATGCTAGAGAAATAATGAAGCTATAACAGTAAATACTAGTAAGCCAGTAAAACTGAAGAAAATACACACAACTCTCTACGTCTAAACATGGCTAGTTAAACCAAGGGCCTAATCAACATTTAATAACGTTATCGCTTAAGAAATTTTCAATATATACTCCACAATAGCAAAAACATCCCTAAGCATATAATGGTCAGAAAATATATTACAATCACAGCTAACAACTCAAAGATGTAAGATATTACTCACACATCTACACCAGTAGAATGCAAAGGTCTGTGCCAGTTGACTGGAAGAAATTCTACCCTCCCAATCTGCTGATTTTCTTGGGATTTCTTAAAATGTGTCTGCAGCAAGTTCAAGGAAACACTGCGAAAATCATTAACTGAAAAAGAAAATTAATTTATGCATCAACAGTGAAGCAAAAAATCTGTAGAACAGGAACAGGATGCAACAAATCATGTTATTATACTCTCAATTACATTTGCTTAAAACACATATTACTTGAGTCAAAAATAATAAAGTGGTATTCAAGAGAAATTATGAGTGAATATAGGAAAAGATGCTCCTTTTATATAGCACTTGCTTTTACCATACAAAATATTTCATCAAAAAAGCTAAATTCAAAACATGTGTGTCCTGGAAACTGTTTCAATTTTTTAAAATCACATGACAATATGTCAATCAGTATTGTAATCGGGTTCCTAGCCTAACTTTCTGGTTCTTATAAACAACTACCCAATATTTTAGATTTAAAAAAAATACACTGCTTTTTGAAACTGATATTATATCAATTTTAACCTTCCAGAATATAATTCTAGTTTATGCTTAGAATCATTAGCTAGTAAATACAACTCCTTAATTGGGAAAATTACACTGTGAATACTATTCAAGTTTTAGAAGACATTACCTTTCAAAATTTAGTTATACTAATGACTGAAATTTTCCAACTAGGATATCAAGAGTTTTATCACAGTATGTTATAAAAATGATTGAAGCTTCTGTTATTCATTTAAACACTATCATTTTTATGGATCCCTTTAAATTTGGAATGGTCAATTATAGGACTATTATGCCATGAAACAATTTTATAAGGATTAAGGGCTTGTTCAGTCAAGAATTATTAGTCAAGAATATACACTATTAGTCTCAGGAATTTACTAGCACCTTAGGTCTAAGCTGAGAGGCTTTACTACCACCTGTCTTGAACTCTCTAAATCTTATTATGCAGCTAAGGCAACAGACTGATGACTATGCTTTATCTCAGCTCACAGGAGCACTGACTCATATACTCTTTAAATAACCTAATCTTGCACGCTTTGCAAACCTACCACACTGCACAAGGCTTCGAAAGCGGAGATCACAAGCTGGTCCAATCCCATGGACTACAAAAACCAAGTGATCTATTTGTAAAGGTTCTCCTATAAACGAAATTAAAAAGAAAAATTATTCTGTATTCTAAAATCAAACATTCACGATGAATAGGTTATAAATATGAGCAAGTTAAAATACGAACAGGTATGTTAAAAGACATAAAACAGTTCTATAGTTAAGTACTTAGTTAAAAAATAATTTTGGCCAGACATGGTGGCTCATGCCTGTAATCCTAGCACTTTGGGAGGCCAAGGCAAGAGGACTGCCTGAGCCCAGAGGTTCAAGACCAGATTGGACAACTTGGCAAGATCTCTCTCTACAATAAATCAAAAAATTAGCTGGGCATTGTAGCATGCACCTATAGTTTCAGCTATTTAAAAGGCTGAGGCAGAAAAATGGCCTGAGTCCAGCAGGTCAAGGCTACGGTAGCTGTAAGAGTGCCACTGCATTTCAGCCTGGGTGACAGAGTGAGACTCTGACTCAAAAAACAAAAATCAAAATACATTGATTTTGCTTTGCTTCTAATTTATCTTGAAATAAACCTGTAAAATTTTTTCAGGTTTTAAAAGATTATTATTATTATTATTTTTTTTTTTTTTGAGTTGGAGTCTCACTCTGTCACCCAGGCTGGAGTGTAGTGGCATGCTCACGGTCACTGCAGCCTTGACCTACTGAGCTCAGGCAATCCTTCCGCCTCAGGCCTCCAAGTAGCTGGAACCACAGACGCACACCACCACGACTGGCTAACTTTTGATTTATTGTAGAGATAAGGTCTTTCCAAGTGGCCCAGGATAGACTTGAACCCCTGGACTCAGTCAATCCTTTCACTTCTACCTCCCAAAGTACTGGGATTACAGGCATGAGCCACCATGCTCAGCCATAAATTCATTTTTTAAATTTCTTTTTTATTTTTTTGGGCCAGGCATGGTAGCTCACACCTAGAATCCAAGCACTTTGGGAGGCTGAGGTGAAAGGATTGTATGAGTCCACAATTTTTCTTTTTTTTTTGAGTTGGAGTCTCACTCTGTCACCCAGACTGGAGTGCAGTGCCTGCTCCAGACCACCACAGCCTCGACCTGCTGGGCTCTGGTGATCCTTCCACCTCAGCCTTCCAAGTAGCTGGAACTACAGGCATGCACTACCATGCCCAGCTAATTTTTTATTTATTGTACAGATGAGGTCTCACCAAGTTTCCCAGGTGGGTCTCGAACCCGCGGGCTCAGGCAAGTCCACAATTTTGAGACCAGCTTGGGCAACTTGGCAAGACCTTATCTCTACAACAAATAAAAAAAAAATAGCCAGGCATGGCATCACATGTCTATAGTTCCAGCTACTTGGAAGGCTGAAGCAGAAGGATCACCTGAGCCCAGCAGGTCAAGGCTGTAGTGGTCGTGAACATGCCACTACACTCCAGCCTGGGCAACAGAGTGAGATGCCAACTCAGTTTTCCAAGTAGCTGGAACCACAGGTGCTTGCCACCACACCCAGCTTGTTTTTTATTTTTTGTAGAGACAAGATCTACTATGTTGCCTAGGTTGGTCTCAAACTCCTGGACTCAAGCAATCTTCCTGACTTGGCCTCCCAAAGTAAACTCTTATTTTTAAATTGCAGTAAATAGGCCAAGAGTGGTGGCTCATGCCTATAATTCCACCACTTTGGAAGGCCGAGGTGAAAGGATTGCCCGAGCTCTCGGGTTTGAGACCAGCCTGGGCAACTTGACAAGACCTCAACTCTACAATAAATCAACAAAAAAATAAAATAAAATAAATTGCAGTAAATATAAAACCATCCAAGAGACAATTCATCTCCACTGTAAGATAAAAAAGAATTTTACAATCTAGTAAAATGTATTATAAGACCAACCATAAGTGACCCTAACTAGTGAGTAATGAATAATCATCAAGGTTCTACTGAAAAATAATCTTCAAGGACAGGAGTTACCAGAAATAAATTTCAAGTCAAGTAAGAATCACACTTCTTAGAATTAGAACTAAATCAATTCATCTCTACTTACTGACTTCCTGAATAGTACTGTCAAATTTCATCCGCCCACCATATATAATTGGCAACTTTAAAAGAGATGTGTACATCTATTAAGATTCTTAGTAGATGACATGATACTAATCTTAACTTGGAATAAGCCCATTTGATTAAGGATTATTTTTTAAGCCTTGAAATAATCCAAATCCATAGAAGAGGTCACAATTTAAGGAATAAACAAATATATCAAAATATAAGAAAAAAATAAATGATTAGCATTACCACAGTGAATGTCAACAGAGATGTTCTCAACTCCTCTCTTCACTGTTCTGGGTCGACCCTGTTCAGTGGGTGTTGAACCCCATTCATCAGACCCTACAACTGGCTGGTAATGCACCATGAGCTTAAATAGAAAGAATGAGAGCAATAAAGACAATCTCCATTACAGTCATCTCTATATAATAATACATTTTGAAAGTAGGAATGTCTTTCAAAACATAGTCAAATCTCAACTGGAGTTTTGACATGCAACTCCTACAGCTATAAATGAGAACCCTGAAAATACACTAGAACAACAGATCTTCCAACAATATCCTACATATAATGTGTCGATGATTTATTCATTTACAGTGGCATAATTTCCCCTAAAAAAATCCTTTTGTATACATTGAGAGGGATATATAAAAGTAGTGGTTACAAGTTTTAAGTTTCATAATTGTGAATTCAATATAAAATTTGGCAAAGGTTATCCTACACAGAGTTCATAGTAAAAAGAAAACCTATGAAGTTCTCCCCAATGATGCAATTATCCTTTAATCCCAACATTAGAGAAATGCTTTAATTTATTTTACCTTTGGATTATGTAATATAATAATTTCTCTGTTGGGAGACTCCAGTTTCTTTTTCCATTCATCCAGAGTTACAGCAAGCATATAAGTTTCCTTAAAAGAAAACACATCTCAATAGCTTTATCTAATAGCTTTCCTATTAAAACCTATCTTACTCACAAGAACACCACTAGATTAATGAGTTTCAGTAAGACTATCTTACTCCAGTTTATCAAATTTATTTATTTTTTGAGTTGGAGTCTCACTTATGTTGCCTAGGCTGGAGTGCAGTGGCACACTCAGGGCCACCTCAGTCTCAACCTGCTGGGCTCAGATGATTCTTCTACCTCAGCCTTCCAAATAGTTGGAACTACAGGCCTGCACCACCACACCCAGCTAATTTTCTTGATTTATTATAGAGACAAGGTTGCCCAGTCTGGTCTCGAACCGCTAGGCTCAGGCAATCCTCTTGCCTCTGCCTCCCAATGTGTTAGATTATAGGCTTGAGTCACCGCACCTGGCCTGTTTTTAACTTAAAGTTACAACAGATAATTGCATAGGACAAAGAAAAAAAACCACTCCTAATACCAGTATATAGACTAGATAATCACTTTTCACATGCTTATATGTTTCTGTCATTAATATTAATGTTCTACTCTAATTTAAAGAAAAATTTTCATTTTCAGAACCAGAAAAATAAAAGTCAAAAAAGATCAATACTGTGGTCATAGTTTAAGTATTAACAATAGCCAACATTAGGGGAAAAAAATTAAAGGTGTAATATAGTCTATGTGTGTGTGTGTGTGTGTGTGTGTCTATTTTGTTTTGTTTTGTTTGAGTTGGGAATCTCACTGTCACCCAGGCTGGAGTGCAATGGCATGGATCACGGCTCACCGCAGCCTCAACCTCCTAGTCTCAGGCACTCCTCCCACTTCAGCCTCCGGAGCAGCTGGACTACAGCTATGTGCCAAAAGGCCCAGCTACTTTTTTTAATACTTTTTTTTAGAGGTGAGTTCTCACTATGTTGCCTAGGTTGCTCTCGGGTTCTTGGGCTCAAGTCAAGTAATCCTCCTGCCTCAGCCTCCCAAAATGCTAGGATAACAGGTTGTAAGGCACTATGCCCGGCCTTTTCCCACAATATTTTATTTTATTTTTTATTTTAAAATTGTGGGGTACAATTCAGGGTTAGGTATACAAATATTCATTGTGCAGGTACCCTTGTTGATGAGGTGTGTCCCCCCTTCTCCACAATATTTTAAATTCTGAAGAATAAAACTACTGTATCCTGAAACCAACTGGTAAAAGAAAAAGATTTATTACATTTTACAAAGTGATACGGATAGAACTAAACTCTGGAAACGTCACAAAATAAGTGACAAAGACTATTAAATAAGAGAAGGGGAAAAAATGGTGAGTAAAAGTGGGTCACAAGAATACCTCTAAAACTTGACTGAAGCTCTCTGAGTAGGGAACATATTTATTGTCTTTATCTCCCTTGTAAAACCATGTACATCGTCTCACTTCTGATGCTAGTTCATCCCAATACACAGCATGCCGCAGCCTCTCCCCCAGATGAACATCGTATCTGCCTCCATCAGTGGGGACAATGCTCCCATTACAATCTTTTCCTATCAAGGGTTGGAAAGGGGAAAGAAGTACATATTTCAAAATAAATCTCCCGAAATACAATTCTGAGTTACACTTTAAATAATGTACGCAACACACGAATGAACAGTTTATACTTGACTAAACAGTAAATGAAATGGAATTTAATTCCTATCTTTTTCACTAATTACTTTACAAACCATCAAAACTATTCTTGATTTTAATGAAACATAAAAATAATACTACCCAAAAAGTTGTGTTCTTTTCCTGAGAAAAGATGGTAGTGCCAGAGTGTGTGTGTGTGTGTGTGTGTGTGTGTATAAGATTTTTCTGAATTTTTTTGTTTGAGACACCAAAGGTAAATTAATGGTTATCATAATTATTTAGTATACCTAGCACCACTCTTGTTTCATAAAAGAAGAAAAAACAAGTGGCAAGTTAGAGAATTCATTCTTCTGTTATGTGACACCCTGCCCTACATACACTCATAAACAAAAACAAAACATAAGTCATAACAGGAAAATACTATTGGGTAACTATGCAGAAATTATAAGATACTGTTTTCAAAATACAGATGAAATTCTCAAATATTATCAATTGGCTGGGTACTAATGCAGACATTCTATAAGAAATTACTTAGCTGGAAAAATCTAAAATTTAGTTTTAATAGTACTCACTACAAGGACTGCTATATTATGGTTTGAGAGAAATAAAAGTTTTAGTCTACTACAAATCCTCATTTGCACCTACCAGAGCCATAAGCCTCTTCCAGTTGCTGTGAATCCTCAGAATTGAAAGGAATCCATGTCTCCTTAGAATCTATTATCTTACAATAAAACCAATGTGGAGAAACTGGTTCATACAAGTTGCCTGCATCCATGTCTACTAGCTCAAAGGAACTACATGAGTTTGGTGATGGGGATGGATCTGACTGGGACAACTGCTCCTGCTGCAATTCCACTGATGACATTTTGTTCTCTAAAGACACGATAAAAGAAATTATCAGGAAAAGGATTTTCCTCCTATTAACAGTGTAATTACTCAAGCACACACCTGGTCATTTTAAGGAGTAATTTCTACCAAAATAATAATAATAATACACACACACACACGTATAAAAGCGGGCCGCAAACTGTATTTCAAATATTCAAATTTAAAATAGAAATGATAAATTAACATTTGGATAGGGAGAGTTTGTTTTTGTTTTTGTTTTTTTTTTGAGTTGGAGTCTCACTCTGTCACCCAGACTGGAGTGCAGTGGCCACTCCT
>NW_007259238.1:972172-974021 GCF_000164805.1 Carlito syrichta
GGCTCCGGTGATCCTTCCGCCTCAGCCTTCCAAGTAACTGGAACTACAGGCGCACACTACTACGCCCGGCTAATTTTTGATTTATTGTGGAGATGAGGTCTTGCCAAGTTGCCCAGGCAGGACTCAAACCCACAGGATCAGGCAATTCACTCATCTCAGCCTCCCAAAGTGCGGGATTACAGGCTGAGCCACCGAGCCTGGCTGCAATTTTTTTTTTATTTTTTTGAGCTGGAGTCTCACTCTGTTGCTCAGACTGGAGTGCAGTGCCCGCTCCCGGCCACCGCAGCCTCGACCCACTGGGCTCTGGCGATCCTTCCACCTCAGCCTTCCGAGTAGCTGGAATTACAGGCGCGTGCTACCATGCCCGGCTGATTTTTGATTTATTGTAGAGATGAAGTCTTGCTGCCCAGGTGGGTCTCGAACCTGCGGGCTCAGGCAATCCACTCACCTCAACCTCCCAAAGGCACGGGATTACAGGCTGAGCCTTCGAGCCCAGCTTGATTTTTTGATTTATTGTAGAGATGAGGTCTTGCTGCCCAGGCGGGTCTCAATCCACTCACCTCAGCCTTGCAAAGGCGCGGGATTACAGGCTGAGCCACCCAGCCCGGCGGATAGGGAGAGTTTTAAACAAAATGCTCAACCATTTTGTACTGAGCTCCCAATTCTCTCTCGGAAAATGGCACGGTTTTACTCAGACAGTAAGTTATAAAACAAACCCAGAATCACAAGACCACGTGTCAAAACCTGATGGCAACAAAACATTACCCCAATCTCCAATCTAAACGTAGTGCCAAAGGCAGAAAATTTATTCCACTCTAGTGCAGTGGCATGTTCACGGCCACCGCAGCTTCGACCTGCTGGGCTCAGATGATCCTTCTGCCTCAGTCTTCCATGTCGATGGAACCACAGGCGCGCCACCACACCCGGCTAATTTTTTTGATTTATTGTAGAGACGAGGTCTCGCCAAGTTGCCCAGGCTGGTCTCGAACCCTTGGGCTCCGGCAATCCTCTCACCTCGGCCTCCCAAAATGCTGGGGTTATAGGTGTGAGCCACCGCGCCCGGCATTCCCTGTGTTAACAATACCTGGGTTCTGGGCTCCAGGTCCCTATCATTACTGATTTAAAAAATGACCACTGGAATCTCAAAATACAGAAAACAATTCTCTCGAGAACCAACGGTTCGTGGCGGATCGTCGAAGTGGCTTCTCGGGCTGCGGTAGTAACTCTGAGATGCCCAGACCTGGCGGGGCGCAGGCGCAAAACCCTCCAGCCCGGCGCAGGTGAGAGGTGCTGGGCCTCCCGCGCCGCCTCCCGGCAAGACGCCCCGGACAAGGCCCAGCGCTGCAGACCCAGGGGCCACGCGGAAACCGCTCCGCGGGAGGCCGCTAAGACTGGCGTCTCAGCACCGGCGGCGGCGGCGACCCCGGCCTTCGCCCCATCGTCCCGTCCGGGCTTCGCCCCATCGTCCCGTCCACGGCCGGATGCACCTCAGCCGCCGCAGCGCTCCTCCTGCCCGCGCCCGGCACGGCGCTGCCAAAGGAAACGAGCATTCCCCGGAGCCGAGGTCACCGCCCGCCGGGCTGGTCCTCCCGGCCCCCTCCCGCCTCCGGCTGCGCGTCCTCCGCCGCCCCCGCATCCCCGGCCCGCGGCGCCTCCTACCGCGCCTGGCCGGGCCTCCTCGGCCCCGGACTCACCTGGCGGCCCCGCCGGCCCTCACGCTCTGCTGCCCCCGCTGAAGGGAACACCGCGACATGTCCCCACCGCGACCTTTTCCCCGAGCCCGGGCGGGGCGGGGCGGGGCAGGGCGGAGCCTGCGGCCCTGCCGGGCTCGCGCCGAACCCTGGGCGCC
>NW_007259238.1:974226-977305 GCF_000164805.1 Carlito syrichta
GAGATGGGGGACGGGGAGTGACGTTATAATGGCAAGGGAGCGTTTCCGTGAAAAAAGGGCTCTTACAGATCCACCAGTCCAGCCCTCACTTCAGGGATGCGCGGGAGCCATGAGGACAGGGATGCTGCAACCCTGGCGAAGCAGGATGGAGGACGGAGGACGACGAGCACTGGCGGCAGCCACCTTCGTGCAGCCTCGCCTGCGTACGCTGAGACACGGGGACCACTGGCATTTGCGAGGAAGGAAGGTGGCCTCTGGGGCTCTGGGCCTTCCTCCGTGCACTTCTTGGGATTTAGAGGCTGCCAAAGGTATCACCAAAAAAAGTGTAGAGATCACCAGGCACGGGGGCTCATGCTTGTAATCCCAGCACTCTGAGAGGAGAAGCAGGAGGATCGCTGGAACCCAGAAGACTGAGACCAGCTTGGGTAACATAATGAGACCTCGTCTCCACAAAATACAAAAATAAAAAGCAGGGCGTACCACACCGTAGTACCAGCTACCTGTGAGGCTGAGACAAGGATCGCCTGAGTCCAGCAGGTGGAGACTGCAGTAGCCATGATCGTTCCACTGCACTCCAGACTGGGTGACAGAGTGAGATTCCGACTCAGAAAAAAGTGTAGAGGTGAGCTGACAGGATTTAAAAGCTGCAGGAGAGGCTGGAGACCAGTTAGTGTCTACACACTCTATACACACACACACACACACACTGGTTATTTCAAGGAGCAATTTCTGCAAAAATAAAAAGTAAACAATAAACCAAACAAGGTGACCCAACAGGTGAAAGATGTACACTAATTCCCAGTCATGAAGTTATGTGGTAGCCCTGCCTGGCTCTCCTGAGTATTTCATTTTCTGGAAGATCTCCATTCCTTTGAGCATTACATAAGACATTTCCTGTTTTCTAACTAGGTTATAGGGCAAGGGTTCAGGGAATTTTTTTTCTCAGTTTTGTTATTTGTTCAGAAACTAAGAAAAAGGAAACTGAAAGGAAATTATTATAACACATTAATTCTCTTTACAAATTCACAGCCACACAAAAGTATCCCCAAGTTAACGTATAAAGTGTCTGCTCTATGTGACAGGATAAAGAAAGCCAGGACTGCATCCCATTCTCCAGGGTCCTGCCCGATGACTGGTTAACATTATAGACAAATCATAGTTGCTAGTATTATGGAGCTCTTACTATATTCTGGTATGTGGTAAGCATTTCACAAGTCCAGTCCCATTTAATTCTCACAACTTGATGAAGCAGGTACAGTAGGTATCCCTGTTTACAGAGAAGTTGCTCACGAAAGTTCACACACCAGCAAGCAGTAGAGCCAACATTATGCACCCAGACAGTCTGACTTCAAAGCCTGAGTAGCTTCCCTAAAATCAGTCAGTTAAGTGACAGACTGCAGCTTGAGTTTAGGTGCTCTGTCTTCAATTCCTACTGTACCTCTGTTCCAGCTGTTCTCAAATTTTGGGGACTCAGGACCCCTTTACCACTCTAATGATTGAGGACCCTAAAGACTATTGTTTATGTAGGTTATATTTATCACTATTTGCTGTACTACAAATTAAAATTGAGAAATTTAATTATCTATTCACTTAAAGTAACAGTAATAAACCAACTTCATACATAACATTTTTATGAAAAAAATTATTTTCCAAAAATAATGAAACAGAAGAATAGCATTTTTATAAATTTCTTTAATGTGGCTGAGCACGGTAGCTCAAGCCTGTAATCCCAGCACTTTGGGAGGCTGAGACGAGAGGATTGCCTGAGCCCGCGGGTTCAGGACCAGCCCAGGCAACATGGTGAGATCTCGTCTCTACAATAAATCAAAAAACAATTAGCTGGGCATGGCAGCATGCGCTTGTAGTTCTGGCTATTTGGAAGACTGAGGCAGAAGGATCGCTGGAGCCCAGCAGGTCGACGCTGGGGTGGCCATGAATATGCCACTGCACTTCAGCTTGGGCGACGGAGTGAGACTTCAACACACACACAAAAATAGTAAATAAAGCCGGGCTCGGTGGCTCAGCCTGTAATCCCGCGCCTTTGGGAGGCTGAGGTGAGTGGATTGCCTGAGCCCGCAGGTTCGAGACCCGCCTGGGCAGCGAGACCTCATCTCTACAATAAATCAAAAAATCAGCCGGGCGTGGTAGCGCATGCCTGTAATTCCGGCTACTCAGAAGGCTGAGGCGGAAGGATCGCCGGAGCCCAGCAGGTCGAGGCTGCGGTGGCCGGGAGCAGCCACTGCACTCCAGTCTGGGCGACAGAGTGAGACTCCGACTCAAAAAAAAAAATAGTAAATAAATAAATATATTTCTTTAATGTCTGGACCAGGTACAGGGGCTCAGAGCTATAAACCCAATACTTTTGAGAGGCCAAGGCAAGAGAACTGCCTGGGCAACTTGGCAAGACCTCATCTCTAAAATAAAAACCAAAAAATTAGCTGGGCACATGCCTATAGTCCCATCTACCTGGAAGGCTGAGGCAAAAAGATATCCTGAGCCCAGCACACTGAAGCTGCGATGGCTGTGAGCATGCCACTGCACTCCAGCCTGAGCAACAGAGTGAGACTCCAGCTCAAAAAGGAAAAAAAGATTTAACGTCTGGCTGAATAGAAAACAATTGGATTATTATATTTGCTTCTGCATTCAACCTGTAAAAATTTTTGTTATGGTTGAAGTTATGAAGAAAACCTAGCCTCACTCAAATATGTAGCTGGAGAATGGAGTATTTTAATAGCCTTCTCAGATTTAGAGATCTGCTGGACTCAGGCGATCCTTGTCTCAGCCTTACAGGTAGCTGGTACTATGGTGTGGTACGCCCAGCTTTTTATTTTTTTATTTTGTGGAGACGAGGTCTCATTATGTTACCCAAGCTGGTCTCAGTCTTCTGGGTTCCAGCGATCCTCCTGCTTCACCTCTCAAAGTGCTAGGATTACAAGCATGAGCCACCGTGCCTGGTCATCTCTACACTTTTTTTGGTGATACCTTTGGCAGCCTCTAAATCCCAAATAATTGTGGATTTTTTTTTTTTTTTTTTTTGAGTTGGAGTCTCACTCTGTCGCCCGGACTAGAGTGCAGTGGC
>NW_007259238.1:977325-977815 GCF_000164805.1 Carlito syrichta
TTTTTTGATTTATTGTAGAGATGAGGTCTTGCTGCCCAGGCGGGTCTCGAACCCGCGGGCTCAGACAATCCACTCACCTCAGCCTCCTAAAGGCGCGGGATTACAGGCTGAGCCACCGAGCCCGGCTTTGTGGATATTTTTTAACACTACACTAAAAATTTCCCAAATGGTAGTTTCTTTTCTTTTTTTTTTTTGAGTGGGAGTCTCACTCTGTCACCCAGGCTGGATTGCAGTGACACACTCACAGCCACCACAATCTCTACCTGCTGGACTCAGGTGATCCTTCTGCCTCAGCCTTCCAAGGAGCTGAAACCATAGGTATGCACCACAACACTTGGCTAATTTTTTGATATGCTGTAGAGATGAGGTCTCACCATGTTGCTCAGGCTGGTCTTGAACTGCTGGGCTCAGGCAGTCCGCTCACCTCAACCTACCAAAGTGCTGGGATTATAGACGTGAGCCACCAGGATGGTAGTTTCTCAAAGGTGGA
>NW_007259238.1:977835-979373 GCF_000164805.1 Carlito syrichta
AAAAAGCCAGAAGCCTGACTCTGCTCCCTGGATTCGAATTCATAAATAAACTTCTTTCCACTAGTTTTCCTGCCTCTCAATTTATTAGTGTTGAGGGTAGCAGCCAAGCATTACTTGGACCATAACAGTTCCATGAAAAAAAGCAGCTAATTCAGTTTCCAATTCACTCACTGAATGGTTTTTCCCCATGAGACCACCATTGCGAGTTGGTATGCAACAGAATTGTTTTATGCATAGTAACCATTTTGTCACACAGAATATAAAACAGATGTGAACTCAAGGATTAATAGGTAACCAAATTAATAACTTTTACTGATTCATGAAAGGGTATTCTTAGGTGATACCTTAACTATTACTGTGAATGTGTGGCAATGAAGAATATAAAGACTGACAGTGAAGTTTGTTTCCACGGTCTTAATTCATACTAAGATGATAGCAGTTTTACCCACCATTACTTTTGCATCTACAGAGGACATGTCAACACGGGTCGGGGGGGGAAGGTAAATCATGTATTGTATCATTATGAAAATAGTCTTGACCTTGTTACTCCTAAAAGTGTCAGTGTCTTTAAGACATGAAGCATTCATGGACCACCACTTGAGAACTATCATAATTAAATGTCCCCACTCCTGGGGCTTATAATACAAAAGTAATGAATAACGCAATACCTACCCTGAAGGAGTTCACAGTCTCAACACAAGAGGTAAGCAGTTAGACAAATAACTGTATCATGTTGAGTGCTGTAACAGAGGTAGGTATTAGAAACATTGATAGTTACAAAAAAAAGATGAAACAACTGGATTGTATATCCAAAATCGGAATAATTGTTAGGCATCAGTTTTAATTCCTATTTCTTTCCAAAATAAGTCTATTTCATTTAATTCAAGTATGAGTTGAGTTCCTATCAAGGTATTAGGTGGTGTGAAGAAACTTAGTTTTTGAGGCCGGGCACAGTGGCTCAGCCTTGTAATCCTAGCACTTCGGGTGGCCGAGGCGAGAGGACTTCCTGAGCCCGGGGGATTGAGACCAACCTGGGCAACTTGGTGAGACCTCATCTCTACAATAAATCACAAAAAAACTAAGCAGGCATGGTGGCGTGTGTCTGTAGTTCCACTACTTGGAAGGCTGAAGACAGAAGGATCTCCTGAGCCCAGCAGGTCAAGACTACAGCAGCCGTGAGCGTGCCACTGCACTCCAGCCTGGGCAACAGAGTGAGACTCCAACTCAAAAAAAAAGAATTAGTTTTCGGAGTTACAAGTCCTCAATTCTAAGCATCCAGAGTGGGAAAAACTCCACACTTGTTTCTGATGTTGACTATAAAAGAACAAGACTGGTCGGGCTCGGTGGCTCAGCCTGTAATCCCGTGCTTTGGGAGGCCAAGGTGAGTGAATTGCCTGACCCCGCGGGTCCAGGACCCGCCCAGGCAACTTGGCGAGACCTCATCTCTATGATAAATCAAAAAATTAGCTGGGCGTGGTAGTGCGCACCTGTAGTTCCAGCTACTTGGAAGGCTGAGGCGGAAGGATCGCTGGAGCCCA
>NW_007259238.1:979393-980674 GCF_000164805.1 Carlito syrichta
ACTACAGGCATGCACCACCACGCCTGGCTAATTTTTTGATTTATTGTAGAGATGAAGTCTTGCCAAGTTGCCTGGGCTGGTCTTGAACCCCTGGGCTCAGGCAGTCTCAAATTTCTACCTTTTTTTTTGAAAGGTCAAATTTTATCATTGGTGACAAGTACTGTTAGTTGTTTTCCATACAGTGACAAGTTCATTTAGTTTTCAAGAAAAGTTCTGCTAAATACCAAAATTCAAATAGCTGTAGTCAGTTGTGCTTTCAAATAAAAATTACATTCTAATGCAGAGACTCACTATTGTCTGTCCATATTGCCACAATGCCTAAAGAAGGGCATGGCAAGTGTTCAAGTGCTCCTGCACATACCCACATTCCTGAGAGCTAACACAAGGTGAGTTTCCCTTATCTCCTAGGCACTCTCAGTAAGTAACTTCAAAGAATCTTTAACTTCCCTGCAGGCTGTGCCCTATGTGCTTCCTCTTATCTCCTATGCCCTACCAGTAAGTAACTTCAAAGAATACTTAACTTCCCTGCACAATGTGCCCAATTAACTAAGAGATGTAAATCCCCATTTACTCCCTTTTCTTAGTAGTCAAAGCTCTGAATAATATAGTATCAATGTAATCACATCTTGTGATTCATATAACTTTTGTATCAATGTAATCAGAAGTCTTGTGATTTGCACAACTTTTGTATCAAAGTAATCCTAACTGTGATTAGTATAACTTTTGCTTATAACAACATGTAGTAATGTATGATGTCTTAGGCCCTGTTAATTTCCTTTACTCTGTGACAAATTTGATTAACACCTCTGCCCGGTGTAACCAGTGCCTGGAAATGCGGACCACAAATGTCATTATTGACAAAATACAGCTGTAACTTAAATTCTATACAATGCTCTGCTAGTCACGTAGTCAATGTATAGGTACCAACAACCCTGAATTTATCAAAGTAGACTGCAAAGCCTGAAGGGTGAGCAGAACCATTTTAAAAGGCTAGAAGCAGCTGGGCGCTGTGGCTCACGCCTATAATCCCAGCACTTTGGGAGGTCGAGGTGAGAGGATTGCCTAAGTCCATGGGTTTGAGACCAGCCTGGACAATTTGGCAAGACCTCATCTCTATAATACATTTTTTTAAAAAAATAGCCGGGCGTGGTGGCGCTTGCCTGTAGTTCCAGCTACTTGGAAGGCTGAGGCAGAAGGATCACCTAAGCCCAGCAGATCATGGCTGCGGTGGCCGTGAGTGTGTCAATGTACTCCAGCCTGAGCGACAGAGTGAGACTCAAA
>NW_007259238.1:980694-992257 GCF_000164805.1 Carlito syrichta
ATTTTTTATTTATTGTAGAGATGAGGTCTTGCCAAGTTGCCCAGGCAAGTCTCAAACCCGTGGGCTCAGGCAATCCACTCACCTCAGCCTCCCAAAGAGCGAGATTACAGGCTGAGCCACTGAGCCCAGCTTGGAGAGATTTTTTTTTTAAGGGTTAAAGCGTGTATGTGTAGGATTGATACATGAATATATCGTATGACGGGTTTGGATTTCTATTGAGCCTGTCACCCACGCGGTGAGCAGAATACCTAATGGATAGTTTTTTCAGCCCTTATTGCCCTCCTTCCTTCTCCACTTTAGGAGTCTGCAGTGTCTATTTTTTTTTTGAGTTGGAATCTCACTCTGTCGCCCAGACTGGAGTGCAGTGGCCGCTCCCAGCCACCGCAGCCTCGACCTGCTGAGCTCCAGCGATCCTTCCGCCTCAGCCTTCCGAGTAGCCGGAATTACAGGCATGTGCTACCACGCCCGGCTGATTTTTTGATTTATTGTAGAGATGAGGTCTCGCCAAGTTGCCCAGGCGGGTCTTGAACCCTCAGGCTCAGGCAATCCACTCACCTCAGCCTCCCAAAGGCGCGGGATTACAGGCTGAGCCACCGAGCCCGGCTTTGCAGTGTCTATTTTCCCTGTCTTTATGTTCTTGTGTACCCAGTATTTAGCTCCCACTTGTAAGTGAGAACATGCGGTATTCAGTGTTCTGTTTCTGTGTTCGTTTGCTTAGAAAAATGGCTTCCAGCTGGGCACAGTAGCTCACACCTATAAACCCAGCACTTTGGGAGGCCAAGGCGAGAGGATTGCCTGAGCCAGGGATTCGAGATCAGCCTGGGCAACTTGGCGAGACCTCATCTCTGCAATAAATCAAAAAATTAGCCGCGCGTGATGGCACATGACTGAAGTTCCAGCTACAAGACTAAGCCCAGCAGGTTGAGGTTGCACTGGCCATGAGCATGCTACTGTACTCCAGCCTGGGCAACAGAGTAAGATTCCAATTTAAAAAAAAAAACCCAAATACCTAGAGAACTGATAAAGCATTACTTCTGGGTGTGTCTGTGAAGGTGTTTCCAGAGGAGATTGGCATGTGAGTTGGTAGACAGACCTTAGGGAGCAAAAGATCTGAAGAGGCTGGGCCCAGTGGCTCAGCCTGTGATCCCAGCACTTTGGGAGGCTGAGGCAAGTGGATTGCCTGAGTCCAAGGGTTTGAGACCAGCCCGGGCAACTTGGTGAGGTCTCAACTCTACAATTAAAAAAAAAAATTAGCCAGACATGGTAGCGTGCTCCTGTAGTTCCAGTTACTTGGAAAGCTGAAGCAGATGAATCCCTGGAGCCTAGCAGGTTGACGCTGGAGTTGCCGTGAGTGTGTCAGTGAACTCCAACCTGGGCAACAGAGTGAGACTCCAACTCAAAAAAAAAAAAGATCTGAAGATATTTGTGTTCTATGTATGCCTACCAGTGACTTCAGCAGAGGAAGACTTTAATAATCAAGTAGATAGAATGACTTATTCTGTAGACACCAGTCAGCCTCTTTCCCCAGCCACCGCAGTCATTGCCCAATGGGATCATGAACAAAGTGGTCACGGTAGCAGGAATGAAGGTTATATACAGGCTCAGTGATGTAACTTCCACTCTCAAAGGCCGACCTGGCTATGACTACCTCTAAGTGTTCAATCTGCCAGCAGCAGAGCCCTATACTGAGCCCCCCATATGGCTCCATTCCCCAAAGTGATCAACCAACTACCAGGCAGCAGGATGGGATGGCTTTCATTATGGGAGAGGCAGCATCTTATTTTTACTGGAATAGACACAGATATAGATTTGCCCTCCCTGCATGCAATGCTTCAGTAAAAACTACTACTATCCATGGACTCACAGACTGCTTTGTCCACTGTCATGGTATTCCACACAGCCTTGCTCTGAACTCACTGAACTCACTTCACAACCAAAGAAGTGCAGTAATAGTTTTATGTTCATGGAATTACTGGTCTTCCATGTTCCCTACCATCCTGAAGCAGCTGGTTAGACAGAACAGTGGAATGGGCTTTTGAAGTCACAAGTACAGCACCAGCTACATTATACTACTTGGCAGGGCTGGGTTAAGGTTCTCCAGAAGGCTGTGTATGCTCTGAATCAGCGTTTAATATATGGTGATATTTCTCCCATAGCCAGGACTCCTGTGTCCAGGAATCAAGGTGGAAATGGTTGTGGCACCACTCACTATTACCCCCTGTGACCCACTGGCAAATTTTTTGCTTCCTGTTCCCTAATAAATCACCTATCATCTATCTATGTATCCTCTTGGTTTTGTCTCTCTGGAAAACTTTGACTAAAACAATGAATCTGTATTTTCAAGAATATACAGACTACAGCCGTGAGGCAAGGTGTCTTGGACCAGGAAACAAGAAGACTTGACCAACAATTCCAGCTCTACCACTTACTTTGTATATAAAGTAAGAATGTTAAAATTAGAAGAAACCTTAGAGACATCTGGTGTGATGTTCTCTTCTAGCCCAAAGCTAGTGGTTTTATAAGCTCATAAACCATTCATGAAAATGCATTTTAGTACTTTACAGCCATAACTGAATAGTTCCTGCCCACAATGTAATTTCTCTTATTTTCACTTTGAGGAAGGCGATTTCTATTTTCCCTAAGATTTCCGTCTTACTTCAATAAGGGCTGAATTTGTTTAGAGAGGAAGTGATAACTTCAGTTCAAGCTGTGCAGCAAGGTGGCTCTTCTCTATGCCTAGGAAGTTTCCACAAAGTCAAGGTCTCCTCTTGGCTAGGGTTGCCAGGTTGAGCAAATGTAAATACAGCAAATGCAAATATAAAGTGTAAAACTTTCAGAAAAAAACATAGGAGAAAATCTCCAGGAACTAGGGGTATGCAAAAAGTTCTTGACACCCAAAGTCCTATCATTTAAAAGGAAAAAAGTATTTTCTTTACAAGAAAAAAATGATAAACTGGACTTCATGAAAATTAAAAATCTTGCTGTATAAAAGACCATGTTAAGAGGATGAAAAGACAAGCTATAGATTGGAATAAAATATTTGCAAACCACATATCTGACAAGGGTCTAGCATTTATAAAACTTTACACTCTCAGCCGGGCACAGTGGCTCATGCCTATAATCCCAGCACTTCAGGAGGCGGAGGCAAGAGGACTGATTTAGTTCAGAGATTTAAGACCTGCCTAAGCAACATGGGGAGGCCTTGTCTCTACAATAAATAAAAAAATCAGCTAGGTGTGGTGGTGTGTGCCTATAGTTCCAGCTACTTGGAAAGCTTAGGAGTAAGAATCACCTAAGCCCAGTAGGTCATGGCTACAGTGGCCATGAGCGTGCCACTGCACTCCAGCCTGGGCGACAGAGTGATACTCTGACTCAAAAAAATAAATAAATAAGCCGGGCTCGGTGGCTCAGCCTGCAATCTCGCATTTTGGGAGGCTGAGGTGAGTGGATTGGCTGAGCCAGCGGGTTCAAGACCGCCTGGGCAACTTGGCAAGACCTCATCTCTACAATAAATCAAAAAATCAGCCGGGCGTGATAGCGCATGCCTGTAATTCCGGCTACTCGGAAGGCTGAGGCGGAAGGATTGCGGAGCCCAGCAGGTCAAGGCTGTGGTGGCCGGGAGCGGCCACTGCACTCCAGTCTGGGCAACAGAGTGAGACTCCAACTCAAAAAAATAAAATAAAAAATAAAACAGCTTTAAACTCTCAAAATTCACTAGTGAAAAGACAAAAAGTGGAGACAAATCTTGATTTCTTTTTTTTTTTTTTTTTCTGTGTCAGGGTCTCACTCTGTCAGTGAGGCTGGAGTGCAGTGGCACAATCATGGCTCACCACAGCCTCGACCTCCTGGGCTCAGGCAATCCTTCCGCCTCAGCCTCCCAAATAGCTAGAATGGCATGTGCCATCACATCTGGCTAATTGTTGCTTTTTGTAGAGATGAGATCTCACTGTATTGCTCAGGCTAGTCTTGAACTCCTGGGCTAAAGCAATCCTCCAGCCTTGGCCTCCCAAAGTGCTGGGATTACAGGCGTGAGCCACCGTGCCCAGGAGAATCTTGGAATCTGAGAGGCTGAGACGAGAGGATTGCTTGAGCCCGGGAGTTTGAGACCAGCCTGGGCAACATAGCGAGACTTTGTCTCTACAAAAAAGCAAACAATTAGCTAGGTGTGGTAGCACACACTTATAGTCCCAGCTACTTGGGAGGCTGAGGTGGAAGGACTACCTGAGCCCCGGAGGTTGAGGCTGTGGTGAGCCATGATCTGTGCCACTGTATTCCAGGCTAGATGGCAGAGTGAGAGCCTGGCTAAAAAAAAAAAAGGTGGAAACAGGGCTCCTTGGAAAACAACTGACTCGAGGACTAGAATCTGGAATAAGAAGCATACAGGATGAGCCTGGAGCATCTTGTAGTGTCAGAAAGTATGGCCGAGCTAAAAAACAAGACAAAACAAAACAAAACACACACAACAATGGGCATATGTCCAAAGAACACAGGAGCCAACAGAAAGAGCTCCCAAAGGTAAAAGCAGAATAATCTGAGCAACAAAATAAATAAGGGGCTAGACCATAAACCAAAGTATTAAAAAAAATCCATAAGTCTATACTGAAATTAAATAAAGAAAGGGAATAAACAAATCTTCCTAGCAAAGAAACTCTAAATGATGAATGCAGACAGTCCACTTTCAAGGAGATGATGAATAATTCCCCACTCTTTAATCGTGAGGCTTCATTCAGAGGTTTTATAGTGAAGAAATCTGGCAAACACTACTTCAGTCAGGTGATTTAAGTTAACATGAACAGTATAAGTCATGTTGATAGTATATACCCTTGATATATTGATGGCAAGGGTAAGTCATCTCTATAGTCTGAGTCCTCCTAAAGACCCACAGCACCGGTCTAATTATGAAAAAAAAAAAATCAGACAAAGCTCACCTCAAAACTGTCAGGGTCATCATAAACAAGGAAAACCTGATAAACTGTCACAGCCAAGAGTCCCCTAAGAAGACATGATTACTAAATATAAGGTAATAACCTGGATGGGATCCTGGAAAAGGAATATTAGGTAAAAACTTAAAAAATCTGAATAAAGTATGAACTTTTGTTAAGAATGTATCAGTACTGGTCCTTTAATTATGACAGGCATACCACACTAATGTTTTAAACCCTCACTAAATGAGGGTTATACGGGAGTTTTCTGTAGTAACATCATTTTTCTGTAAATCTATTCTAAACTAGGGCTGGTGGCTCACGCCTGTAATCTCAGCATTTTGGGAGGCTGAAACAGGAAGACTGCTTGCACCAGGAGTTCAAGACTACCGTGGGCTACATAACAAGACGTTGTTTCTATAAAAAAAATTTTTTTAATTAGCTGGGCATAGTGGTACATGCCTGTACTCCTAGCTTCTTGGGAGGCTGAGGCAGGAGGATCACTTCAGTCCAGGAGTTCAACGCTGCAGTGAGCCATGATCATGCCACTGGACCCCAGTCTGGGCTACAGAGTGACACTCTCTTAAAAAAAAAGCTATTCTGCCAGGCTCGGTGGCTCAGCCTGTAATCCCGCGCTGTGGGAGGCTGAGGTGAGTGGATTGCCTGAGCCCATGGGTTCGAGACCCGCCTGGGCCACTTGCTGAGACCTCATCTCTACAATAAATCAAAAATTAGCCGGGCGTGGTATCACGCACCTGTAATTCCCGCTACTCGGAAGGCCGAGGCAGAAGGATCGCCGGAGCCTAGCAGGTCGAGGCTGCGGTGGCCGGGAGCTCCAGTCTGGGCAACAGAGGGAGACTCTAACTCCAAAAAAAAAAAAAAAAAGCTATTCTAAAATGAAAAGTTTATGAAAATAAATCCAGTTAGAAAATAGACAAAAGGCTTGCAGAAAAAAATATACCGATGGCAAATAAGCACGTGAAAAGATTTTCAACATCATTAACTGTTAGAAAAATGCAAAATTAAGTCACAATGAGCTATCACTACACACCTATCAGTATGGCTAAAATAAAAAAGTGGCAGCCGGGCTCGGTGGCTCAGCTTGTAATCCCGCGCCTTTGAGACGCTGAGGTGAGTGGATTGCCTGAGCCCGCGGGTTCGAGACCCGCCTGGGCAGCAAGACCTCATCTCTACAATAAATCAAAAAATCAGCCGGGAGTGGTAGCACATGCCTGTAATTTCGGCTACTTGGAAGGCTGAGGCTGAAGGATCACCGGAGCCCAGCAGGTTGAGGCTGTGGTGGCCGGAAGCGGCCACTGCACTCCAGTCTGGGCGACAGAGTGAGACTCCAACTCAAAAATAAATAAATAAATAAAATAAAATAAAATGGGTATTGCTTAAAAAAAAAAAAGTGGCAACACCAAATACTATCAAGGACATACATACACTGCTGGTGAGAATGGAAAATGGTATGGCCGCTCTGGAAAAGTTTGGCCATTTCTTAAAAAATTAAACATGCAACTGCCATATGACTCAGAATTGCACGCCGAGGCATTATTTCATTTCATAAGAAATAAAAATTTATGTCCACACAAAAACTTGTACAAGAATGTGCACAGAAACTTTATTTGTAACAGCCAAAAACCGGAAACAACCCAGATATCTTTCAACAGGTGCAGGACCTGTGGTATATCTGTGCTACAGATGACAACTACTTGGCAATAAAAATGAACTATTGACATAGAAAATGACATGGATGATTTTTTTTTTTAGATTGGAAAATATAGTTTATTCAGAAAGAAAGCTAGAGAGAGAAAGAAAGAGGAGATTCACCTCCTCAAGGCAGGGGAGGGGGCCAACCCTAGGAAAACATGGCCCAGTTAGATGATAGGCCAGAGCTTCTCAAAAGCATGGCCTGGATGAATCTTTTTTTTTTTTTGGAGTTGGAGTCTTATTCCTTCGCCCAGGCTGGAGTGCAGTGGTATGCACGCTCACGGCCATCCCAGTGTCCACCTGCTAGGCTCCAGCGATCCTTCTGCCTCAGCCTTCCAAGTAGCTAGAACTACAGGTGTGCACCACCACGCCGGGCAATTTTTTTTTTTATTATAGAGACGAAATCTCACCAAGTTGCCTGGGTTGGTCTGCCTAGATGAATCTTTAGGGAATTATGCTGAATGGGGAGGAAAAGAGCATCTCTAACAGCTTATATACTGTATGATCCTACTTAAATAACATTCCTGAAATGACAAAATTTAGAAATGAAGAAGAGATTAGTAGTTGCCAGGGGTTGAGTGTGGGGGTAGAGAAAAAACGTGGTTATGAAAGGTCAACAGGAGGGATAACTGTTCTGCATCTTGATTATATCAAAGTCAGTGTCCCAGTTGTGACTTTGCAGTAAAGTTTTGCAACATGTTACCACTGGGAAAAAGTGGGTAAAGGGTACAAGATATCTCTGTATTATTTTTCTTTTTTTTTTTTTTTTTTTTTTTGAGTCGGAGTCTCACTTTGTCACCCAGACTGGAGTGCAGTGGCTGCTCCCAGCAACCGCAGCCTCGACCTGCTGGGTTCCGGCAACCCTTCCGCCTCAGCCTTCCGAGTAGCCGGAATTACAGGCATGCGCTACCATGCTCGGCTGATTTTTTGATTTATTGTAGAGATGAGGTCTCGCCAAGTTGCCCAGGCGGGTCATGAACCCACGGGTTCAGGCAATCCATTCACCTCAGCCTCCCAAAGGCACAGGATTACAGACTGAGCCAACGAGCCCGGCTTCTGTAGCTTCATGTAAATCTACAATTATCTAAAATAAAAATTATAATTTAAAAAATATACTACATACAGTACCATTTTCAATTTCAATTACAGATAAACAACAAATCATCTTGTAGTATAGGTATGTTCCAAACATTGCATGGCTCATACTAATACTAAACAATTAATTCATTGTTTATATGGAATTCAAATAACTGAGAATCCTGTATTTTATGTGGTAATACCACTCTTGACTCTAGCTAATTTTGCAAGTATATAATTGAAAATGAAAGGACTTCTTAAGGGTAGGTTGAGAGAAAATGTGCCCTGATCCAGAAGCGCCTGAATCCTGACTCTCAGCAGCTGGCACATACTCTGCCTCTCATTTCATCATAAAAAACTTGCCGCCGGGCTCAGTGACTCAGCCTGTAATCCCGTGCCTGAGCCTGCGGGTTCGAGACCCGCCTGGGCAGCGAGACCTCATCTCTACAATAAATCAAAAAATCAGCGGGGCATGGTAGTGCATGCCTGTAATTCCGGCTACTTGGAAGTCTGAGGCGGAAGGATCGCTAGAGCCCAGCAGGTCGAGGCTGCGGTGGCCGAGAGCAGCCACTGCATTCCAGTCTGGGCGACAGAGTGAGACTCCAACTCAAAAAAAAAAAAAAAAAAAACCAAACAACAAAAAAAAATTTGCCCACTGCTCCCTGTGAAAAAAGCTACATAGAGTATAAAACTTTCCTGTTTTCAAACAAGAGTGAAAATTATCCAGTCTCCTCTTCCTAATTTAAGAGATAAAATACCTATTTCCTCTAAGAAAGATTATGAAAAATAAACAGAATAGTCAGAAAACTTTGTCTAAAAATAAATTTGGGTATTCAAGTGTAATAAAATCATACTTTAAAAAATATGAGCAACAACTAATGGACACCTGAGAAATACCTCTAATATGATCAAGAAGAAGACAAGTAAGAAAAGAGCAACTTTGTGGGAAAGCCTTTATTCAGGAAGAAGAAAAGACCAATAAATTAGCATTTATATCCTCAGAATTGTAAGATGTTTCAACCACCAACAAAAGCAAAATCCCATAAAGGAACACAGGAAAAAAAAGTCTTAGAAAACTGAGACTGTGATGGAAGAAATGTATAATTCAATGAAGAGTTGAAAGATAAAGTTGTATAAATCTCCTACAAGGCCAGTTGCAGTACTTTGGGAGGCAGAGGCAAGAGGATTGCCTGAGCCCATGGATTTGAGAACAGCCTGGGCAACTTGGCAAGACCTCGCTCTACAATAAATCAAAAAATTAGTTGGACATGTTGGTGCATGCCTGTGGTTCCGACTACTTGGAAGGCTGAGGCAGAAGGATCACCTGAGTCCAGCAGGTCGAGGCTGTGGTGTCTGGGAATGTGCCACTGCACTCCAGACCGGGTGACAGACTGAGACTCCAACTAAAAAAAAAAAAAATCTCCTACATAGTAAAGCAAACAGACAAAAAATGGGGGGAAAAAAAGGGAGAAAAGAAAGAACCAGTCTGTGAGGTCTACAATAACAGTAGTAATGGCTGGGTGTGGTGGCTCAGCCTATAATCCCAACACTTTGGGAGGCCGAAGCGAGTAGACTATCTGAGCCCGCGGGTTTGACACCAGCCAGGGCAACTTGGCAAGACCTCGACTCTACAATAAGTCAAAAATTAGTGGGGTGTGGTAGTGCACGCCTATAGTTCTGGGTATCTGAGGAAGGATCACCAGAACCCAGCAGGTCAACGCTGGGGTGGCCATGAGTGTGCCATTGCACTCGAGCCTGGGCGACAGAGTGAAACCCCCCCAAAAAAAAAAATTAGTAATTCTAGAAAGTATTAAAGAGAAAACTAGGGTGGGGGAGGAGGAGAATTAACAAACTAATAATAAATAAATTTCATAGGATTTAAGGGCATGAGTTTCCAGAATGAAATGGGCCCAGCAAAAAGGAAAAAAAGAGATCCATACCAAAGCTAGTGTTATGAAATTCAGAATAAAAGGGACAGAAAATATCCTACAAGCTTCTAGAGACAAATATTGGGTTTTATACAAAGGGTCATAAATCATAATGACACACGCTTCTCAACAGCAATTCTGAAAACTACATAGGTCAGGTGCAGTGGCTCACGCCTATAATCCCAGCACTTTGGGAGGCCGAGGTGAGAACTGACTGAGCTCACAGGTTCGAGACTAGCCTGGGCAGCTTGGCAAGACCTCATCTCTACAACAAATCAAAAAGTAGCCGGGCGTGGTGGTATGTGCCTGTAATTCCAGCTACTTAGAAGGCTGAGGTGGAAGGATCACCTAAGCCCAGCAGGTCGAGGCTGCAGTGGCCGTGAACATGCCACTGCACTCCAGCCTGAACATCAGAATGAGACTCCAACTCAAAAAAAAAAATGGTGTTTTAGAATGGACACGAAAAAAAAAAAAAAAAGCTAACTACAGGACAATATAACAACACCTTCAAAATCCTTAAGATAATCTATATCCAGCCAAACTATCAATCCAGTGGCTGAGTGAACAGACATTTTCAAATATGCAAGATCTAAAAAATTTATTTCCCATGCACCCTTTTCCAGGAAGCTACTGGAGAATATGCTGTACCAAGATGAGAGAATAAAAGACATAGGATACAGGAAACCAACAGAAGTGGCAAAGGGAAACCCCAAGATGAGTGAAGAAAGATACCAGGATGACATTATGTACTGGGAAATACCAGTCTTCCCGTTAGAAGGGTCTAGGTTATACATCTTCAGCAGTTTGAAATTGATAAAACGTATGTCTGAGTAACTTGAGAGAAGATGTAGACAACTGATGGAGGGTCAAATTAAAATTAGTCTTAAGTACATAAGCAAACAAATATGAAGGCTGGGTACTTTGGGAGGCTGAGGTGAGAGGAATGCTTGTGGCCAGGAGTTCAAGACCAGGCTGGACAGCATAGCAAGACCTTGCCTCTACAAAAAAATTTTAAAAATTAGCCAGGTGTGGTAGCTTGAGCTTGTACTCCTAGCTACTCAGGAGGTTGAAGCGAAAAGATTGCTGAGCCCAGGAGGTTGAGGCTATGGTGAGCCATGGTCGTGCCACTGCACTCCAGCCTGGGCAACAGAGTGAGACCCTGACTTAAAAAAAAGAAAAAAAAAGGAAATGATTAATACCAAGGAAAACAATGAATTGTTAGGAAAGGAAAAGTGATCAGTTTATACATGGCTGAGCTCTGGTTAGCATTTACATAGTCACAATAATGTATAATGAAATGACTATAAATAAATTGAAAAGTTGGAAGGATAGGACTTTAACATGTGAGTGGTAGGGGCAGAAAAATAAACTTAAATCCGTAATCTCTATAATAGAAAATGAGAAAATATCTAAAACTGATAAATCAAAAAGAAGCAATACAACTGTGTTATTTTAAAATATAGAAATTATAATACTATAAGAAAAGGATTGGCAGTAGTGGGAAACTGTCAGGGGAGGGGAGGTGGGATTGGCAGTTGAGGGAAACTGCTACGGGAGGGAGGGGCATACTTCATCAACAAGGGTACCTGCATAATCAACGTTTGTATATCTAATCCTGAATTGTACCCCACATTTTTATAATAAAAAAATAATAAATAAAAATAAAAATATGGAGATACATTTTCTTAAAACTTCAGTTGAGGCCAGGTAAGGTGGTTTGCACCTGTAGTCCCCGCTACTCAGGAGGCTTAGGTGAGAGAATAGCTTGACAAGCCTGGGCAACACTGCAAGACCCCTATCTCTGCCCAAAAAAAAAATTAATTAAAAATAAAAATAAACTCAATTAGCCGGGCTCGGTGGCTTAGCCTGTAATCCCGCACCTTTGGGAGGCTGAGGTAAGTGGATTGCCTGAGCCCGTGGGTT
>NW_007259238.1:992346-992738 GCF_000164805.1 Carlito syrichta
CGGGAGCGGCCACTGCCCTCCAGTCTGGGCAACAGAGTGAGACTCCAACTCAAAAAAATATAAAAATAAATAAAAATAAAAAATAAACTAAATTAAAAGTGTTTGCCTTGGTCGGAAGCAGTGGCTTAAGCCTGTAATCCCAGCACTTTGGGAGGCCGAGGCAAGAGGATTGCCTGACACCAGGGGTTCAAGACCAGCCTGGGCAACTTAGCGAGACCTCATCTCTACAAAAAATCAAAAAATTAGCTGGCATGGTGACTCAACACCTGTAGTTCCAGCTACTTGGAAGGCTGAGACAGAAAGATCGCCTGAGCCCAGCAGTTCAAGGTTGCGGTAGCCGTGAGTGTGCCACTGCACTCCAGCCTGGGAGACAGAGTGAGACTCCAACTCAA
>NW_007259238.1:992758-997478 GCF_000164805.1 Carlito syrichta
TTAAACTCTTTTTTTTTTTTTTGAGTGGAGTCTCACTCTGTTGCACAGACTGGAGTACAGTGGTTGCTCCCCGCCACCGCAGCCTTGACCTGCTGGGCTCCGGCGATCTGTCCACCTCAGCCTTCCAAGTAGCTGGAACTACAGGCGCGCGCTACCACGGCCAGCTAATTTTTGATTTATTGTAGAGATGAGGTCTCGCCAAGTTGCCCAGGCAGGTCTCAAACCCACGGGCTCAGGCAATCCACTCACCTCAGCCTCCCAAGGAGCGGGATTACAGGCTGAGCCACCAAGCCCAGCTGAGGTTAAACTCTTAACATTAAAAAAAAAAAAAGGAAAGATGAAAAAGAAAAGCTTAATCAAATATCCATTCCCCCAAAACCGTTTAATGTCAATTTGATCCATTTTCGTCAACTTTTTAAAAATCTACCTACCTTTAATTATATTATTTACATTAACCAACTCAAGAACTGTCTCCAAAACCCCATTTTTGGAGGCATCTAAAAGAATTCTTGCACCAACATGTAGAGACACATATAGCCCATTCCCAAGATACTTTATCAGGGGTGATTTGTTTAAATAGTTAAATTGGCATTTATATTTGGAACAATAGTGGTTTATTATAAAGAGAACATACTTGTTTTATCATGCCAGGTCTGGGTAACTTTATTCAAGATTTTGACAAAATGACCCTCAAAATCATATAAATGTAGACACTTTTAAAAAGTCATTTCAAGAAAATTTTGAATTCAGTCTGAAGTCACTATTAAGTCAAAAGTTGAACAAACTCTTACAAATCATAAATACTATTTTCCTTCTTAACTTCATTATATTTTCTGAGATAGATTATCAACTTAGTTTTCTTTGATATTGGTATTTGGAATCATTTTAACATGGTTTAACATCTTTAAGCTCTAAGTTTGTACTTATCTTGAATATCTCATTATAATTAAAAATATAAATTCAGAAACAACAACTCTTCTTTACACGAGAATTCCAATTAATAAATGTAGAAGGAATGAGAGAATCAGAAAATCACCATTAGAACACCACAATAGTAATTGCCACAAGCAAGATCTGCCAAAGGATAGCAAAATGACTGGGCAGAAGTTTAAGCAGAAACAGGACATTTGCATAGTCTCAAGGTATCTCCAGCAAATATTTAGTAATTACAGGGAAAACACAGTAAGTTTACAGTAGAGAATCCTAGCAGACACCACCTCAGCATAGTGATCAAGGTTAATAACACCAGAAATACATTACATCAGGTATCCCCTATTATGATACACTGGCACAGAGTGGAGAACACAATGGGGACATGACAACTAAACGCAAGGTAGAATCCTGGAACAGTAAAAGGATATTAGTTAAACGACTAATAAATTTCTACTTTTTAAACTCTCTACTTTAGTTAATAGTATTGTATCAAGATTAATTTCTTAATTTTGACAAATGTTCTATGTTAATGCAAGAGGAGAACATAAGGGGAAAGTGGGAGAACAGTATACGAGGACTATTAATTTTTACAACTCTTCTGTAAGTCTAAAATTATCTCAAAAATGTAAAAAATAACTATTAAAAACATACACATATGTATATATGTGCATTAATGTATGTACATATATATAAATCAAGACTTCATGGAAATTAGCATCTTGGCACTCAGTAAAATAGCAGTGTTCCTTTCTGAATTAGTCATTGTCTCACTGGTAACTTAGAGGTTCTCCCCCTTCTAGATTTTTAGTCTCAACTATAATTTTCTGATTTTCATAGAAAAGCCTTTTTTAAACACTCCTATATTAGGCCATAAATAAAAATCCTAGAATAAAATTATTATTATATTATCTTATAAAACCACTTATCCCAGCCATAAGACCCAGGCAATATTTTTACTACATTTCCTCTCGTCATCTAATATGTTTGTATTGGTTTGGTTTTGTTTATGAGGAGTAGAGATAGCCAATAGATTTAGTATCACTAATAGGACTGGCAGTTTAGGAAAAAAATTATCACTTAGATATCTCATGAAGAAAGAGCTGTTTTTCCAAGAACAGATACTGTATACAAGAACTCACCTCAGACACAAAAAGTAAGTTATTTACCTAGGGCTATTCTATATAAAAGCATACAGCTACCCAAGCAAGGCCAGCTAAGAACCTTTCAATATCCCTTCCTTAAATCTGGCTCTAAAATGACTGTTAATAATGGAAATAAACATATTTTTATGAAACAGGCAATTCTATTTTATATAATTTACTCTAGGGAAATAAAGATAAGCATCAAATCTACCTTTAAAAGAAGAAAATAATTAAGTTCCCACTCTAGCTATGGCTAATTCATTCCCTGAGCATGAATCCCCTTTTACCCTCATTGTTTTTAACTATAAACTAGCTGAAATTTGCTCACAGGTTGAAACTAATATTTCAGATGAAGAATGGTATTATCAAATATCATTTATTACTTTTTATAGTCTTTATTTCTACTCACTGTGGCATTTAATATTTCATCTGTATCACAATGCTCTCTATGGAAGCAGCAATAGTGAAAAGATAAGTATACTTTGTAAAAAAAAAAAAAAAAAAAAAAAACCAGGTAATTTTAAAGTGGATCTTTATCCAAATACAATAAGAAAGCAAAAAATAAAAATGTCCACAAACATTTTCATTCTATGTCAAAGACCTTTTTCAAATTTACCTTCTACTACCATGAAAAAAGTAGAAGTGGTAAAAACTCTAACCTAATGATCTATATAAAAAAGGAGACAAACAATTTACTCACTACACATTGCAATATATTCAAGTGGTGAAAAGATATAAATTCATTCAGAACTGCTATACTATCTGGGCATCAATATAGTCTCTTGAATAATTATATTAAACATATTACTACAAAATGTACCAAGAAGTAGAGAATACCATATTTGTGAACTGCAAATAACAAAACAAAACAGAGGTCTAAGAAGGCTAAAGTTCAAGCTGTAATTTACACATGAAGTGTATGTTGAAAGCAGTCACAATGTACAAAAATGTGACAAGTAATCCAGACGTTTAAAAAAACATATCCTGTTTGTCTCAGATTATATCCAGTCTCATCTGGTAGGTTTCTGATAAGCCTGTTACACACAGTACATTTCCCTCCTGCTGATAAGAAGCAGCTTGCAGATATCCATAAATTTCTTAAGGAATGAGTCTACTTGGCAATACTGATAACTCCATAGTTTCCTATTACATTCATTTGTCTGAAAACTGAAAACAACTCATAACTAAAATGTTCCTCCATTTCTTTGCCAGTTTTTCAAGTTTTAAATCAAAGGAAAGTTGGAATGTATTGCTTCTTGTCATCAACAGGCATTTCAAAAAGAGGGTAATTAACCAAAATCAATAGTTCTTTGGTCAAGTTAGTAACAGGCTTTCAGTATTCTAATTCTTTCATAATCCTTTTTTTTCTAATTTTTCCAGTATGGCCTGGATCTTACAAACAGCCTCTTTCCTGGCCTGCCGGACAGAGTCCTGGCCCCCAGTTTCAACTGAATCCAGTTCCAAAAGTTCCTTGGTTAGCATTTCTTCCAGAAGCCAGTATGCTTTGTCTGTCTTTTTGCCTACAAATTCTTCTACTTCTTGTTCAAGATATTGGACCTTCTCCAGCACATGTATGATTTTTTTAATACTTGGAGGAGTACTTTCATCTGAAGGTAGACACTCTTCAGGAAGATTATTACTTTGATCTTGATGGCTGGGATGTTCGTTGGTGGCATTACCATACAGCTGAGGTTCAGCACTATACTGGACTTGCGAATCCAAAATATCTGAACCATCATTGTTTACTGTCCCTGATGATTCATACTGATGGACACTGCAAGAAAAGTTGTGCCGGTTCATGCCTTGATCTGACTGGCTGTAGGGGTATGAGGAATCCTTGGAATGGGAGAGCAAAAAGGAGAGAAAAGCCATTTTAATAGGAATCCATCAACATCAGACTTGTTAATGCACATCTTTCACCTGACTAGGAAGGCACGTGTAGATTCCCCAAAAATAAAATGGGACCTCTCTCCTTAATCACCATTAGAACACCACAATAGTAACTGCCACAACCAAGATCTGCCAAAGGATAGCAAAATAACCGGGCAGACACTTAAGCAGAAACAGGACACTGGCATAGTCTCAAGGTATCTTCAGCAAATATTTAGTAATTACATGGAAAACATAGTAGGTCTATGGTAGAGAATCCTAGCAGACACTACCTCAGCATAGTGATCAAGGTTAACAACACCAGAAATACATTACATCCGGAATCCCCTATTAATGATAAACTGGCACAGACAGAAGACACAATGGGGACATGACAACTAAATGCAAGGTAGGATTCTGGAACATTAAAAGGATATTAGTTAAAAGACTAATACAATTTCTACTTTTTCAACTCTCTACTTTAGTTAACAGTATTGTATCAAGGTTAATTTCTTTTTCTTTTTTTCTTTTTAAGGAGAGAAAGTAGGAATTACTGAGAGAACAGAAAAGCTCCCAAAGTGGGAGGGAACTTGAGGAGGTTACCCAAGGTTAATTTCTTTCTTTTTTTTTTGTGAGTTAGAGTCTCACTCTGTTGCCCAGACTGGAGTGCAGTGGCCACTCCCGGCCACCGCAGCCTCAACCTGCTGGGCTCCAGCAATCCTTCCACCTCAGCCTTCCAGTAGCTGGAACTACAGGCACGCACTACCACACCTGGT
>NW_007259238.1:997532-1006699 GCF_000164805.1 Carlito syrichta
CCCAGGCGGGTTTCGAACCCACGGGCTCAGGCAATCCACTCACCTCAGCCTCCCAAGGCACGGGATTACAGGCTGATCCACCGAGCCCAGCTGGTTAATTTCTTAATTTTGACAAATGTTCTATGTTTATGCAAGATGTGAACATAAGGAGAAAGTGGGTAAAGAGTATCCAAGGACTCGATTGATTTTTACAACTCTTCTATAAGTCTAAAATTATCTCATCATTTTAGGAGGCCCAGGCAAGTGGATTGCCTGAGACCGTGGGTTCGAGACCAGCCTGGGCGAATAGGTGAGACCTCGTCTCTACAATAAATCAAAAATTAGCCAGGCGTGGTAGCACACACCTGTAATTCCGAATACTTGGAAGGCTGAGGCGGAAAGATCACCGGAGCCCAGCAGATTGACACTGGGGTGGCCATGAGTGTGCCACTGCACTCCAGCCTGAGTGACAGTGAGACCCCAACTCAAAAAACAAAAAAAAGTACAATTCAAAAATATTTTTAAAAACTATTAAAAACATATACACATATGTATATATGTGCATTAATGTATGTACATATATAAATCAGGACTTCATGGAAATTGGCATCTTGATACTCAGTGAAATAGCAGTGTTCCTTTCTGAATTAGTCATTGTCTCACTAGTAACTTAGAGATTCTCCCCCTGCTAGATTTTTAGTCCGAATTATAATTTTCTGATTTTCATAGAAAAGCCTTTTTAAAATACTCCTATACTAGGCCACAAATAAAAATCCTAGAATAAAATTATCACTACATTATCTTATAAAATCACTCATCCCAGCCAATATTTTATACTACATTTCCTCTCGTCATCTAATATGTTTGTATTGGTTTGGTATTGTTTATGAGGAGTAGAAATAGCTGATAGATTAGTATCACTGAAAGAGTCAGCAGTCCAGGAAAAAAATTATCACTTAGATATCTTATGAAGAAAGAACTGTTTTTCCAAGAACAGATATTAATCATTTGAGAAACACACAGTCCTAAGAAGATAAAAGGAAATGCCCTGTCACATAGAAGGCAGAGAATTCCTGAGATACAGTGGCTAGAACCTGCCTTGAGGCAGGCTATCATGAGCACTTCATAATCCATCCAATGACTTAGTAAGAATTAAATACTTTTTTCCCTAAACAATTAAAACCACATGAAAGATCTTGTAAAGGAACACAGTCACAAGCAGATGATGTTCTAGTCTATAGTTTATTTTATTTATTTGTTTCTTTTGAGTTGGAATCTCACTCTGTTGCCCAGACTGGAGTACAGTGGCAAGCTCCCGGCCACCGCAGCCTCAACCTGCTGGGCTCTGGCAATCCTTCTGCCTCAGCCTTCCAAGTAGCTGGAACTATAGGTGTGCGCTACCATGCTCGGCTACTTTTTGATTTGTTGTAGAGATGAGATCTAGCCAAGTTGCCCGGGTGAGTCTCAAACGCGGGCTCAGGCAATCCAGTTGCCTTGGCCTCCCAAAGTGCTGGGATTACAGGCTGAGTCACCAAGCCCAGCCTAGTCTATAGTTTAAATACAAGCTCGTTGGGCTCAGTGGCTCAGCCTGTAATTCCAGCACTTTGGGAGGCCAAGGCGAGTGGACTGCCTGAGTCTGTGAGTTCAAGACCAGCCCCCACAACTTGGCGAGACCTCATCTCCACAATAAATCAAAAAAAACTAGCCAGACATGGTAGCACGTGCCTGTAGTTCCGGTTACTTGGAAGGTTGAGGCAGAAGGATCACTGGAGCACAGCAGGTCAATGTTGGAGTAGCTTTGAGTGTCCCACTGCACTCCAGCCTGGGCGATAAGGTGAAGCTTCAATTCAATTCAATTAATTAATTAAATACAAGCTAATACTGTAGACATTTCACACTATTTTTGCCTTCTGTGTGTAGGTTACTTAAAGTAGTAAAATACAATCTTTGCATTTAACATTCAGACAGAATTACAACACATAGAAAATGTACACTTTTGTGTCTTTTTTTTTGAGTCAGAGTCTCACTCTGTTGCACAGGCTAGAGTGCAGTGGCACAATCACAGTTACTGTAGCCTTGACCTCCTGGGCTCAGGTGACCCTTCCACCTCGGCCTCCCAAGTAGCTGAGACTACAGGCATGTGCCACCACACCCAGCTTTTTTTTTTTTTTTGCTTTTTTTGTAGAGACGAGGTCTGGCTATGTTGCCCAGGTTACTGGTCTCAAACTCTCTGGCTCAAGCAATCTTCTTGCCTCAGCCTCCCAAAGGGTTGAAGATTACAGGAATGAACCACTGCACCTGGACTTCTGTCTTCTGAAAAAAGGATGTGAGCTGTGTTTGGTGGCTCAGTCTCTAATGCCAGCACTTTGGGAGGCCAAGAAAAATGGACTGCCTGAGCCTGTGGGTTCGAGACCAGCCCAGGCAACTTGGCGAGACCTCGTCTCTACAATAAAAAAATAGATTAGCCGGGCATGGTAGCACACACCTATAGTTCCAGCTACTAGAAAGCTGAGACAGAAGGATCACCGGAGTCCAGCAGGTCAACACTGGGGTGGTCATGAGTATGCCACTAAAATCCAGCCTGGGAGACAAAGTGAGACTCCAAATCGGAAAAAGAAAAAAAAAAGGATATGGCCAGGTGTGGTGGTTCACACCTATAATCCCAGCACTTTTGGAGGAGGGGCAAGAGGACTGCCTGAGCCCAGGAGTTCAAGACCAACCTGGGCAACATGGTGAGACATCATCTCTACAATAAATCAAAAAAATTAGCTGGGTATGGTGGTACATGTCTGTAGTTCCAGCGACTTGGAAGGCTGAGGCGGAAAGATAGCCTCAGCCCAGCAGGTTGAGGCTATAGTGGCCGTGAGCATGCCACTAAACTCCAGCCTTGGTGACAAAATGAGATTCCAACTTAAAAAAAGAAAAGAAAAAAAAAAGGTGGTGAACCTAAATCTCTAAAAAATAAAGTCTATTTTTTTTTTTTTTAAAAAGAGAAAAAGCTATAGGTGTAAATAGTAGCAGTAGTAGTCGTCGTCACCAACTTTTTGCAATTAGTTGCCATTCAACAGAGCCCAATGCAAAAAAGTTCCATGTTATTCCCTTTTAATTACCCAAACAGCAAAGACCATTTAGAAGGCCTCCTACCTTGGGCTGCTGGAGAGGTGGTGAAGGAGGTGTCTGAGGAGAACTACTGCTAGGCCATGATGAAGTACTTTCAGTCATGTAGAGATTCCCAGGTGGTGCTGAGGATGCAGTTGAAGGCCATGGGTAACGGGCACCCATTCCATAAGCACCTGAAGCCCACACATCCTCCTGTGGTCGTACAGTCGGCCCTGACTGTGGAACACTACGATTACCATCACCATAAGGGTAATGAGGCAGAGTCATTCCAGGGTTCTAGATTGAGAGGAAGGAATATGCCGGTCATTGCTAAAAGTAACTTAAAAGAAGTAGAAAGCCGGCATGGTGGCTCACACCTGTAATCCCAGCACTTGCAGAGGCAAGAGGATTGCCTAAGTCCAGAGGTTCGAGACCATCCTGGGCAACTTGGTGAGACCTCATCTCTACAATAATCAAAAAGATTAGCCAGGCATGTTGGTGCATGCCTGCAGTTCCAGCTACTTGGAAGGCTGAGGTGGAAGGATCAGCTGAGCCTAGCAGGGCAAGGCTGTAGTAGCCGTCAGTGTGCCACTGCACTCCAGCCAACAGAGTGAGACTCTGATTCGAAAAAAGTAGTGAAAATATTCAACAACAGACAGATTCTGAGATACTTCCTCTCTGCCTAACAGAGTATACGTTAGCTGCTACTTGTCTAATTGTGGTAACTCTAATTAACTCAGTTTCAATAATTTATCCAACCCTAAAAATCTTGGTTCCAAAGAAAACAAGGGGAGATTTGATGGAAATAAAACTCAGAAGGAATAAGGCCTAAAATTCAACAGATAAAGTGTAAGTCTGTCCCATAGATACTATCAACAAATGGACCCATAGAAGCACAAATAAAGACATATCAGAACTTCTCTTGAGTAAACAAAAAACAAGATATAACTCGTAGAATATTTAAAAATATATACACATAAAAATATATCTAGATATAGTGTTTTATGTTTGCAAATTATAAATATTCATGAGTTATATGTGCTATAAAAAAAAAAAAACAGCTGGACTTGGTGGCTCAGCCTGTAATCCCCCGCCTTTGGTAGGCTGAGGTGAGTGGATTGCCTGAGCCTGCGGGTTCGAGACCCACCTGGGCAACTTGGCAAGACCTCATCTCTACAATAAATCAAAATGAGCCGGGCATGGTAGCGCGCACCTATAGTTCTAGCTACTTGGAAGGCTGAGGCGGAAGGATCGCCGGAGCCCAGCAGGTTGAGACTGTGGTGGCCAGGAGCGGCCACTGCACTTCAGTCTGGGTGACAGAGTGAGACTCCAACTCAAATAAAAAAAAAAAAAAAAAAAAACGGCCAGGCGCAGTGGCTCAAGCCTATAATCCCAGTACTTTGGAAGGCTGAGGAGAGAGAATTGCCTGAGCCCAGGGGTTCGAGACCAGTCTGGGTCACTTGGTGAGACCTTGTCTCTACAATAACACCAAAAAATTAGCTGGGCGTGGTAGCGGCTACTTGGAGGGCTGAGGCGGAAGGGTCACCTGAGCACAGCAGGTCAAGGCTGTGGTGGTCGTGAGTGTGTCACTGCACTCCAGCCTGAGCGACAGAGTGAGACTCCAACTCAAAAAAAAAAAAGGAACCTAACATAGCATTAAAAAAGGCTGAGCATCTCTACAATAAATCAAAAAATCAGCCGGGCATGGTAGCGCGCGCCTGTAATTCCGGCTACTTGGAAGGCTGAGGCGGAAGGATCACCGGAGCCCAGCAGGTCGAGGCTGCGGTGGCCGGGAGCGGCCACTGCACTCCAGTCTGGGCAACAGAGTGAGACTCCAACTCAAAAAAAAAGGCTGAGATAGGAAAACTTTCAAGCAACAACTTTCTAAAAATTTATCTCAGTATAGAAATTGTATGATTATGACATCCTTAAGGTACGTTCAAGCAAAATTCATTTACTACAATAACTGCTATAAGTAAGAAAGGCATCAATATAAAAGTAGTCCCAGCCTTCCCAATCTGGAAATGTTTTCTTTTTCTTTTTCTTTTTTTTTTTTTCGAGTTGGAGTCTCACTCTGTCACCCAGACTGGAGTGCAGTGGCATGTTCCTGGCCACCACAGCCTCGATCTGCTGGGCTCCAGCGATCCTTTTGCCTCAGCCTTCCGGAAGCATTTTCTTAAATTAGCGCTAGTGTAGACACCCTTCTACTGTTTACAGTTCAAGAGGCAAAGACTTTTAATTTTTCCCAACAGAAAATACCTTACCTGTGAAGCAGGATATCCTGGAACCTGCCCCCTAAGAGGGGTTGCTTCAGTCTGACAGTCTTGTTGGGGATACATCCAACGAGAGACTGGGGTTGGGCTGTTGCCAGGTGAACGGTAAGTGCTTGGAACTTCTGTGGAGTAACTGGTCTGAGTATATCCAGGTGCGTAATAAGCCCCAGAGTACGAAGCAGTATTTGCCCCAGGGCCAGGAGGGTATGTTGGACCATATGCTCCATTTGTATAAGAATTCAAATTCTGGAAAAAAAAAAGTTGAGTGAAGAAAGATGAATGAGGGGAAGAGATGAAATGCCTGACTAAATGCCCAAACCTGAAAACTTTGGGAAGAAAGATTAATAACTAATGAAAATATGAACTACTCATGCAATCTTTGAAGCATTCTTTCTCATCTGTTATAATCACATGCTAGGCAATAATTACATTCTGTGTCATAACAACAGGAGAATATATTGTGATGGAATGATGAAGTGACAGTCTTACAGCAATGTTTCTCAAACATTTCCTTAAGTAGACCTAACAATTACACCTAACAACAGAGAAGAGCTTCTGCTTACAGACTGGGGACAGGATTCTAGGAAACCTAGGAGAATGGCTAGAAAGAAGAGAAAATACCATTATATAATGGGGGGGGGAGGCTACAGAGGGACACCTAGCTCTGTCACAGGCTTTATATTTAACTGCTCTTACTTTCATTTACTCTAAGAAGAAAATAAAGATCAAAAGCTGAATTTTCAGGACTATTGTGAAAATTAAGCAAAATGACATATGTAAAAGCTTAGCATGGTATCTGGTATAGTTTGCTCAATAAATGATAATTATTTATATTATCACCAATGTTAGTATTATCATGTCAGGGCCAAGAAATGAACCCAGATCTGACTCCAAAGTTCATTTTCTTTGTATTATACCACCACTCTGGATCCCCAATAATATCAACAACAGATAACAGAGACAAATTTCTCATTTATTGCTCACTGTCATTTTAAATCACCTATTCAAATTATTATTGACATCCAGAGTCCTCAGTTTAATAATCCAGACAAGATTAAAGTTTAACACTAAATTTAAATGATTATCTTAATGTTTTCTATTACTTTCTACTTTACCTTTTAAAAACAGTAAAAATACAGAATCAAGTTTTCCTGTACTTATCTCTGTCTCCAAGAACACACAACTTTCTCACTTTTAGGTACAAGAATATACATGATCAAAAAATTCCATGAAGGGTCAGGTGCAATGGAAGAGTCAGCAATGCTTTCCCTAAGCAGAAGGACAATTAACCACCTCTTTGTTAAAACTACAGTAAGTCCCCTACATACGAATGAGTTCTATTCCAAGATTGCATTTGTAAGTCCAATTTGTTTGTAAATCCAACAAAGTTAGTCTAAGTATCCAACTAACATAATCGGCTACATAGTACTATACTGTAATAGGTTTATAATACTTCTCACACAGATACTACATTAAAAATCATTAAAATAATGATAACATAAATAAGTTTTTACTTAATTATAAATGACTTTCTTAAGCATATGTAATATATGAACATAATAAATTCATCTAAAGGGAGGAAATGTAATAAGAAAAATCCGTCTTTATCAATAAAATCAATCAGTGAAACCAGAAAAATTAACATTACTGAGAGAACATGTAACTGATGACTTTAAGGAGTTCTGTCTCCCCCTTACATTACTTATAAAAGTAATGTCTGCTATTCCCCAAATTGATCTATGCAATCTCAAAGAAAATCCAAGCTGCCTTTTTTGCCAAAATTGTCAAGTTGATCCTAAAATTCTGATGGAACTGCAAGGGACACAGAATAGCCAAAACAATCTTGAGGAAAAAAAAAAAAAAGAAAGAAAATTGGAAGACTCATACTTCTTGATTTCAAAATTTACTACAAAGCTAGAGTCATCAAAATATTTTGGTACCAATGTAAGAATAGACATATAAATCAATGAAATAGAACTCAGAGTGTACAAATAAGCCCTTACACATTTACAATTTTCAGAAGGGTACATGATAATTCAATGGGAAAGTATAATCTTTTTCAGCAACTGATGCTGAGACATGTGGCTATCCACATACATAAAGATAAAGTTGTACCCTACTTCACATAATATTACAAAAATAAATTCAAAATGGATCACAGACTTAAATGTAAAAGCTTAACCTATTTTTTAAAAACTCTTAAAATAAATCATAGAAATAAAATCTTTATGACGTTCGGTGAGTCCAAGCCTTCTTAGATAAGATACCAAAAGCAAGAACAACAAAAGTAAAAACAGATAGTTAAGACTTCCCCATAACTGAAGTACAAAAATGTTGTACTTCAGGCCAGGTGCAGAGGCTCAAGCCTGTAATCCCAGCACTTTGGAAGGCTGAAGCAAGAGGACTGCCTAAGCTCAGAGGTTCAAGACCAGCCTGGGCAACTTGGCAAGACTTCGTTTCTACAATAAATCAAAAAATAAGCCGGGTATGGTAGAGCATGCCTGTAGTTCTGGCTACTTGGAAGGCTGAGGCAGAAGCACTGCCTGAGCCCAGCCAGTTCGAGGCTGCGGTAGCCGTGAGTGTGCCACCACACTCCAGCCTGGGTGATGGAGTGAGATTCCAACTAAAAAAATAATTAAAATAAATAAATAGGAAAAATAAATAAATAAAATAAAAATTTTGTATTTCAAAGGACATCATCAAAAGAATGAAAAGAACCGACAAAATGGGAGAAATTATTTGCAAATTATATATAGTCATGTACCGCATAACAGTGTTTTAGTTAATGATGGACCACATATATGACCATGGTCCCATAAGATTATAATGGAGCTGAAAAACTTTTATTATCTAAAGACACTGTAGCTGTCATAATGTAGTAGCACAATATACTACTCATGTGTTGTGATAAAAATGTGCTGCCAGTCATATATATATATATATATATTTTTTTTTTTTTTTTTTTTTTTTTTTTTTTTTTTGGACTAGGTCTTACTCCATCACCCAGGCTGGAAGGCAGTGGTGGCACAATCATGGCTCACTGCAGCCTTGGACTCCTGGGGTCAAGGGATCCTCACGTGTGGCTAGTCATATTAAAGAGTAGCACAATATAAATGTATACATAATACTTGATGATGATAAATGACTATATTACTAGTCTATGTACTTACTACACTGTACTTTTTATTGTTATTTGCAAGTGTATTCCTTCTACTTATATTTTTTAAAAGTTAACTGTAAAACAGCCTCAGGCAGATCCTTCAGAAGGTATTCTAGAACAAGGTATTATCATAGCTCCATGTGTGCTATTGCTCCTGAAAACTTTCCAATGGAACAAGATATAGAGGTGGAAGACAGTGATATTGATTGTTCTGACCCTGTGTAAGCCTAGGCTGATGTATTTGTATCTTAGTTTTTTGTTTTGTTTTGTTTTGTTTTGTTTGAGTTGGAGTCTCACTCTGTTGCCCAGGCTGAGTGCAGTGGCACACTCACAGTCACTACAGCCTCAACCTGCTGGGCTCAGGCGATCCTTCTGCCTCAGCCTTTCAAGTAGCTGGAACTACAGGTAGGCACCACCACACCCAGCTAATTTTTTGTGTAGAGACGAGATCTCACCAAGTTGCCCAGACTGGTCTTGAGACCCTCGGCTCAGGCAATCCTCTCATCTCCATCTCCCAAAGTGCTAGGATTATAGGTATGAGCCACCGGACCCAGCTTGCATCTTAGTTTTTAACAATAAAAAGGTTTAAAAATAGAAAAAGTTTTTATTTTTTATTTTATTTTTTTTTTTGAGTTGGAGTCTCACTCTGTTGCCCA
>NW_007259238.1:1007121-1027096 GCF_000164805.1 Carlito syrichta
AAGGCTGGGCTCGGTGGTTCAGCCTGTAATCCCGCACTTTGGGGGACTGAGGTGAGTGAATTGCCTGAGTCCGCAGGTTTGAGACCTGCCTGGGTAACTTGGCAAGACCTCATCTCTGCAATAAGTCAAAAAAATTAGCCGGGCGTGATAGCGCATGCCTGTAGTTTCAGCTACTTGGAAGGCTGAGGTGGAAGGACCGGTAGAGCCCAGCAGGTCGAGGCTGAGGTGGCTGGGAGCTCGCCGCTGTACTCCAGTCTGGGCGACAGAGTGAGACTTCAACTCAAAAAAGAAAAGAAAAAGAAAAAAGAAAAATGAAATAAGGCCGGGTGCAGTCACTCATGCCTGTAATCCCAACACTTTGGGAGACTGAGGCAGGAGGATTGCCTGAGGCCAGGAGTTCGAGATCAGCTTGGGCAACAGCACAAGACCACTTTTTTTTTTTTTTGGATGTTGGAGTCTGACTCTGTTGCCCTGGAGTGCAGTGGCATGCTCATGGCCACCCCAGCATTGACCCGCTGAGCTCCAGTGATCCTTCCGCCTCAGTCTTCTAAGTAGCTGGAAATACAGGTGCACACTACCACGTCAGGTTAATTTTTTTTATTTCTTTATTGTAGAGACGAGGTCTTGCCAAGTTGCCCAGGCTGGTCTCGAACCCACAGGCTCAGAAAATCCATTCGCCTCAGCCTCCCAAAGTGCTGGAATTACAGGCTGAGCCACTGAGCCTGGAAAAGACCACATTTCTTAAAAAAATTTAAAAACTAACCAGGTGTGATGGCACACACCTATAGTTTCAGTTACTTGGGAGGCTGAGGCAGGAGGATCGCTGTGATTATGACACTGCATTCCAGCCTGGATGACAGAGCAAGTCCCTGTCTCTAAAAAAATTAATTAATAAATATAACCTGAAACGAATGTGACAAAAAAAATGGACAGAACTAGGTGTTAGACAGTAAAATGTATATATTTTCTATATTCTTTTTGTATGCCTAAAATATTTAAAATTAGTATTTGTAGCAAGAAGTTAAAATTTTAAAAATAAATACATCTTATGTTAGTTGTTTCCAGGTCCTGAGAATAGTTTATTATATCTCAAGGCATAGGTAATATTTGCCTAGATATTTCCTTATCTCTGAGCTAAAAATATTAAGATAAGATTGATGAAGCCCATTAAATTTTTTTGTTTTTGAGTCAGAGTCTCACTCTGTGGCCAGGCTGGAGTGCAGTGGCAGGCTCACAGCCACCACAACCTTGACCTGCTGGACTCAGATGATCCTTCCACCTCAGCCTTCCAAGTAGCTGGAACTACAGGCACACGCCACCATGCCCGGCTAATTTTTTTATTTATTGTAGAAATGAGGTCTCTCACCAAGTTGTCCAGGCTGGTCTCAAACCCGTGGGCTCAGGCAATCCTCTCACCAGGGCCTCCCAAAGTGCTGGGATTATAGGCGTGAGCCACCACGCCCAGCCTGTCCATTAAATCTTTTTAAAAGACCAGCTCGGTGGCTCAGCCTGTAATCTGTAAGCCCAGCACTGCGGGAGGCCAGAGCTGAGTGTATTGCCTGAGTCTGCAGGTTCGAGACCTGCCTGGGCAATTTGGCGAGACTTCATCTCTACAATAAAGCAAAAATTAGCCGGGCACGATAGCGCATGCCTGTAGTTCCAGCTACTTGGAAGGCTGAGGTGGAAGGATCACTGGAGCCCAGCAGGTTGAGGCTGCAGTGACTGGGAGCTTGCCACTGCACTCCAGTCTGGGCGACAGAGTGAAACTCCAACTCAAAAAAAAAAAAAAAAAAAAGCCTATACATCACTACTATGAAATCTCCATAGATTCTGAAAATAAATGAATTCATTTTTTTTTTTAAATTCAGGAAGTCTCTGTCAATTTTAAACCATACCTGGCCTTGCAGTTCTGGTCTCACGGGATATGTATTTGGGTAAGGTGCTCTAGGTCGTGCAGGAGAATTCCAATAGTTAGAGTTGTAGCTAGAATATGGTGGTTGCTCCTATGAAAAAAAGAAAAAGAAATCTACTTTTTATAACATTCTTACATCATTTACATCATTATATCAGATAGACTGATATAGAAGCAGGTTATAAGGATCTTAAAAAAGCAGTGGACAAAAAGCAAAAGAATCCCATCATAAAACCACTCATTATTGATGCAAGTAACATGGCAACTCATATGCTCTAGAACAAAACAACTACTGACTATCTGATAAAAGCCTGTTCTTATAATTTTCTTATCCTTTCACCTCTGCTTTCCAAGTAGCTGAAACCACAGGCACGTACCACCATGCCCGGCTAATTTTTCTTGATTTATTGTAGAGATGAGATTTCACCAAGTTGTCTAGGCTGGTCTCAAACCCCTGGTTCAGGTAATCCTCTTGCCTTGGCCTCCCAAAATTCTGGGATTACAGGCTTGAGCCACCGTGCCCAGCTTATAATTTTCATTATGCCAGTGATGCCATACCAAATGATATATAAAGGGATTCTACTATGTCAAGATGATTAGCAAAACCAGACACATCACATCATCTTTATCCCTCTCCAATCACTAACCTCATCACTATTAGTTTAATTAGTACAAAAAAAAACAACAACAGTTCTTTGCCACTGTTAAGAAGAACATTTACCTAAAAACTTTGGAACATGAAGATATTACTACTAAGGGTTACTTCAAGCACATACCATACATTTTCAATATTCAAACTCTCTGCCTTGCCACCCTCTAGTTTTTTCATGTACTTCTCTCTACCATGAATAAGCTTCCAGCTGGCTGCCTCAGTGTCAGGAATTGATGTAGAACAATTACCACTCCAAAGAGAAGATCTGGCTACAACAATGATCTCTTCAGCCTTTCTCTCCAACTCAAAAAGTTAATGTAATGATTTGCAATAAGCTAATAAACTTTGACAAGAAACAAAATCAACTCAAAACTTTTCAGAGCACCTACTGTCTGGTGTAATATGTATACTTGTTATCCTATAAGTTGAGTTATTTTGCTTTGAACTGTATAGATTAAGTATAGTTTTAAGTTTGAACAGGATCTTTTGACTTTTTCTCCAAAACTTCAAATATGATTTCACAAAGAAATTCACTGTCAGTTGTAATTCCAGAGAGATAAATTAACACTATCTTTGCTTAAATGTACTACTTTTCAGTTTCATAACACTTTGTTTTCAAAGCATGTAATTATTCTATATGACATTATACAAGCTAAACTAGCAGTATTTCCTTTACAGAATACAGAAACTAGAGAAGTGCAGAATAGATTTTTTTTTAATGTTACAGGCAATATAATTTTTCCTATAGATTTTTTCCCCATAAATGTTATAGCCAAAATTCAGATTCTACCTACTAAATTTCTCAGTCAGGCAAGCACCTCTATAATTAATGCCCTCCCTTTCTTCCCCTAGTTTAGGGGTGAGCTTTTGATCAATTGATTTCTCTTTACCAAGAATTTGAATCTTGAGTAAAGAGATGAAAAGACAATAGTTGAGGCCCAGGATCCTGCAGCCTCTCTCCCCCATGCTCCCGCCCGGTGCAGCCTGGTGCATTCGTGCAGTCGTCATGGAGCTGATTCTAAACAGAGCAGATTATTTACAGGTGGGAGTGACATCAGAATACTATGAAGCTACTTACTGCCTCAAGACATAAGGTTACACAAAAGGTGGTTACTGTAGATCCTGATAGGGTATTTATGTGCTTTGGCATGAAGAAAGGAGAAGTAGGGCAGTGTTCCAGACTTTACCAGGGCAGAAGATTGCAAGGCTGGAACTAGGAGGGGTTCCTGATATTTATTGCTGCAGGATCTTGAGATTAGAGGCTTCACAAAGAAAGGAAAACAGTTCCTCTCTTTTGAAACAAACCTCACTGAAAGCATTGAAGCTATGTACATATCTGGCTCGGATCTCTTTCTCAGTGCACGTTATATTTATAACCATTTGTGACTGCAAAAACCAGCATTATCACTTTTCTGGGGACAAAATCAATGATGTCATCTGTCTTCCAGTGGAAAAATTATCTCATATTACACCATTACTGACCTGTCATGATAGAATGCTTAGGGTTTTACAGGGAATGGATGTGATATATGAAATTGAAGTTCCTGGCCCCCCTACTGTCTTGGCACTACACAATGGAAATGGCAGTGACTCTGGAGAAGACCTTTTGTTTGGTGCATCAGATGGAAAGCTTGGGCTTATTCAGATCTCTACATCCAAACCAATACATAAGTGGGAAATGCGAAATGAGAAAGAGGGGAGAAGTATTTTGTGTACTAACAGCTTTGACATTTTGGGTGATGGGGTTAAAGATCTGCTTGTTGGAAGAGATGATGGAATGACAGAAGTATATAATCTTGGTAATGCAAATAAACCTGTCCTGCGATTTGACTAGATGTTGTCTAAAAGTGTCACATCTATCCAGGGTGATCGTGTAGGAAAGAATAGCTATGATGAAATCGTGGTGTCCCCATATTCAGGTTGGATTACAAGTCTGACAACAGAGCCCATTCATAAGGAAAGCAGACCAGGAGAAGAACTAAAAATTAATCAAGAGATACAGAATAAAATTTCTTTACAAAGTGAGTTGGAACAGCTGCAGTATAAGATATTGTAGGAAAGAGAAAACTATCAACAGTCTTCTCAAAATCGAGCACAGCAAAATCAACAGTACTTTCATTTAGTGTAAATGACAAATTACATTAAATAAAGATGATGCCAACTACAATCTTATCTTAGAGGTACAGAGTGTGATAGATAATGTCTTAATTACAGAACAACGGTCCAGTAGATTTACTGGATGTGTATAAAAATTCTGCTGTTGTTAGCTTTAGCAGTTGTGATTCTGAATCAAATGACAACTTTTTTTTCACCACATACCAGTGCCAGGCAAATACTACAAGGATGAAATTCAAGATTTGCTCAACTGAAGGCCAATATGGTACACTTTAAGTATCAGTACCACATCAAGCATCTTTCACTCCATCAAAAAACTCACTTTATTGATCATGACAGATCCATGAATATACTGACTCTAACAGGCCAGTTCAGTTTTGCTGAAATTCACTCCAGGGTAGTTTTTTGCCTGCCTGAAGTTCCTGAAAAACCTCCAACAAAAGAGTATGTGATATTTTACTTTCAGAACACATTCCTGTACACACAACTTGAAAGTATCTACAGAAAAAGAGAAGTTTTTAAATCTGACATTTCTGCTATACTCATCCTGAAAGATGTGCTTTCCAAAGAAGCTACAAAAAGGAAAATCAGCCTCAACATATCCTACGAGATAAAGTATCAAACACACTTCACTGCTAATCCACCCAAGCTGGAATACCAGTTGCTTTTGGCTAAGAAAGTACAATTAGGCAGGGCTCGGTGGCTCAGCCTGTAATCCCAGCACTTTGGGAGGCCGAGGTGAGTAGATTGCCTGAGCCAGCGGGTTCGCAATCTGCCTGGGCAACTTGGCAAGACCTCATCTCTACAATAAATCAAAAATCAGCCGGGCCGGTCTCAGTGACTCAGCCTATAATCCCGCGCCTTTGGGAGGCTGAGGTGAGTGAACTGCCTAAGTCCGTGGGTTCGAGACACGCCTGGGCAACTTGGCGAGACCTCATCTCTACAATAAAATCAAAATGAGCCGGGCGTGGTAGCGCGCCTGTAGTTCCAGCTACTTGGAAGGCTGAGGCAGAAGGATCGCTGGAGCCCAGCAGGTGGAGGCTGCGGTGGCCGGGAGCGGCCACTGCACTCCAGTCTGGGTGACAGAGTGAGACTCCAACTCAAAAAAAAAAAAAAAAAGAAAGTACAATTAACTGATGCTTTAAAAGAATTGCAGATTCATGAGGGAAATACAGACTTTCTGATACCAGAATACCACTGTATTCTAGAAGAGGAAGATCACCTACAGGAAGAATACAAAAAGCAAGCTGCATGACATGACATGATCACAGATCTTTTCATAGATAAGTTCAAAGCACCAATGTAAAAATACTGGCAAGGAGTGGGGCCGCCTATTGAACCGGCAGCATTAAAGTGGCCCCCAGTTTTGAGAGGATATCCCTGCCAAGCAACGGAACGGGACAGGACGGGACCATAAGGAAGGAGCGACTAAACATTCAATCACTGAGAGAACAAGGTAAAGGCAAGGTTAGATGGGGGGCAGAGGGCTGGCCATTGATATCAACGATTGAGACCTGGGAAGGAGATAGAGGCCCGGAAAAGGAAGGCAGAACTCAATAGGTAGCCCCTGTGTCCAAGAAGAACGAGATTGACTTACCCGCTACCTGGAGTAAGACCCTGGGCTTGGCGAGGTAATTGGGGTCTTCGAGTCCAAGCATCCTCAGCTTTCCACCAGTCCAAGCAGCTCACAGAGCAGAAGAGGCGGCTTAGCCACCCCCGTGTGGAGGCACCGGGGCTTGGCCAGGCCAAGTGCAATACGACTTTTAATGGCCCTTCTATTTGCAGATAGGGCATGGCTTACTCGGCAGACGCGGGCCGCAGGGCTGCAGCCAGGGCGCGGGCTTGCACTTTAGCAGCCTGCTGGAGGCGCAGCTGCCTAGCGGTTTCTGGATTTTCCTCGCGGGCATTAGAAACTTTAAAGGCCATGTTTACCAGGTCACGGACAAGGGTTTGAGGGCCATCCTCTGCCTTCTTAGCTTTCTGCGGATATCAGGGGCAGATTGGGTAACGAAATGGGTAGCGAGAACGGTGGGACGTGTACCCGAACAAAGCCATCCAGGCCAGTAACCTCTCGGAGAGGACAAATGGGCACAGGAACAAGGGGGTGGGGAGGGTGGTGCATGCAGTGTGAAGGAGTATGTATACTGACCGAAGAGGGGAGGGAGAGCGGCGGAAGGGGAGAGTCGGAAGGTGAAGGAGGAAGATGGGGGTAGAGAGAGGGTGGATTGTACAGGGGCGGGTTGGAAGAAGGAGGATTTGGAGGACAAGGGTTTGGCGCAGTTACGTTTTTCAGAAGATTTATGAGGGGAAAAGGCTCCGGATCGGGTGGGAGAGGCTTGTCGTATTTGGGTGGAGGGACTGGGGCAGATGGCATGAGAGAGGGGTCGGGAACAGAGGACAGGGAAGGGGCGGGAGTCTCCCTTTATCAGCAAGATTTGGGTTGTGGAACAATACTGACACAGGGAAGGACGGGAGCACAGGAGCCAGAAGGCCTGAACATAAGGAATCTCCGACCATTTTTCACTGCGTTTGCAGAAATTATTTAAGTTAGTGAGGATGTTAAAATTAAAAGTTCCCTCGGGGGGCCATTCAGACCCATTATCCAGTTTATACTGAGGCCAAGCCACAGTACAGAAATGGACTAGGCGTTTGCGTCGAATGTCCGGGGTTAATCCCAATTTGTCGAGATTACTGAGAAGACAGCAGCCCAGAGGCGCCTTAGAATTAGATTTGGAGGGTAGGTTACCCATGTTGATCTAAATTTCCGGGGTCTGTCTGAGTCTGAAAAGGCGTCCCAATTCAGGCAAAGACCAGCCGGGCAGAGTGAAGGTCAGGATAAACAGGGCGTCCCCAGGATGTATCGCTGACCGGAACGGAGGGCTTTCCCTAGCACAGCTGTGACTTCTGATAGGGAGGTCCGGAGGGAGAAAGAGAGACCGACACCGGGGGAACTCACCTAACGAAAGTTTGGGTGGAGGAGTGGGTCGGAGATTCGCAGTTCAGGCCGGAGGGACCCGGGCGGGAGGCCCATGAGCTGGGAGGTGAGGCCTGTGTGGCTCAGTCACCTCCCGGGTTCCCACACCAAGATGTAACGTTTGGAGATACCGAAAGAGGCACAGGACAAAGGGCCGGTATAAACCAAGCGTTTATTGGGGGAGAAACTCCCGGGCGAGGTCCCGTGGTCCGGAAAGATGGGCCAGGGGAGTCGTCCAAGGAGGGGCAGGCTTGGGTTTTATAGGATGCTGTATTTGGGGAGGGTGTTGGGGGCGGCAGTGAAGCGGGGAGACAAAGCGTCGCATCTGGCGTGGGCTGGAAAGTTTCTGTCTGGCCCTTCTCAGCAGCTGCCGACAGGTTTCAGTAAGCCGGTATGTGGTTTGTGGGTTTGGGGTGGAGGGGCGCATAGGGGATCGGTGGGTGGAGGGGCAGATAGGGGATGGTGAGTGCTACTTCTCCCCTGCTTCTCCCAGAGCCTAACAATGACACGATCACAGATCTTTTCATAGATAAGTTCAAAGGCACCAATGTAAAAATTAAAGTTCCTCTGCTACTGGAGAGTCTGGGCAGTTATGATCAAAATGCACTGATCACTTTCTTTGATGTGGCATGAAATATAAGCAAGGTAAAGCCAAGTGCGGTGGCTCACGCCTGAAATCACAGCACTTTGGGAGACCAAGGCAAGAAGATTGCCTGAGCACAGGGGTTCAAGACCAGCCTGGGCAACATGGCGAGACCTCGTCTCTACAATAAATCAAAAAATTAGCTGGGTATGGTGGCATATGCCTGTAGTTCCAACTACTTGGAAGGCTGAGGTAGGAGGATGACCTGAGTCTAGCAAGTTGAGGCTGCAGTGGTCATGAGTGTGCCACTGTACTCCAGCCTGGGAGTCAGAGTGAGACTCCGACTCAAGAAATAAATAAATAAATAAAAATTTAAAAAAACAGCCGGGCACAGTGGCTCATTCCTGTAATTCCAGCACTTTGGGAAGCCAAGGCGAGAGGACTCCCTGAACGTAGGGGTTCAAGACCAGCCTGGGTAACTTGGCAAGACCTCATTTCTACAATAAATCAAGAAATTAGCCAGGTGTGGTAGTGCATGCCTATGGTTCCAGCTACTTGGAAGACTGAGGTGGAAGGATGACCAGAGCCCAGTGGGTTGAGGCTATGGTGGCCGTGAGCGTGCCACTGCACTCCAACCTGGGTGACAGAGTGAGACTCCAACACAAAAAATTTTAAAATTTAAAAAATTTTTAAAAAGGTAAAGTACCAAAGCAGCAATCTGCTTAAATGAAAAGTGTTACAGCAATGACAAGCCAACTGTGCAATACTTTTATTTCAAATGCTTTTTAATGTCATCTAAACATATTCTATATATAATGATTTTTTTACATTCTTTTTGACAAATGAAATTTTCTAAAAATAAAGAGAATTTTTTTGTTTTTGTTTTTTGGGGTTTTTTTAAAATCAGATCTCACTCTGTTGCCCAAGTTGGAGTGCAGTAGAATGTTGATGGCCATCGCAGCCTCGACCTGCTGAGCTCAGGCGATCCTTCGACCTCAGCCTTCCAAATAGCTGGAACTACAGGTTCTCACCACCACGCCCTGCTAATTTTTTGATTTATTGTAGAGATGAGGTCTTGTCAAGTTGCCCAGGCTTGTCTCAAACGTGTGGGCTCAGGCAATCTTCTCACCTCAGCCTTCCAAAGTGCTGGAATTATAGGCATGAGCCATCGCACCCAGCTGAGAATCTTTTTTTCAGATTAGATAATATAATTTATCTAGAAAGTAAGTGAAAGCGAAAGAGAGGATTCACCTCTCCAAGGTAGGAAAGGGGGCCAGAGCTTAGGAAACATGGTGGTAGTCACAACTCAAAGATGGTCACACCAGAGTCCAGTAAAGCAATGACCAAGAATTTTTATTTAAAAAAAAAAAAAGGCTGGGCTCGGTGGCTCAGCCTGTAATCCCAGCACTTTGGGAGGCCGAGGTGAGTGGACTGCCCGGGCCCACGGGTTCGAGACCCGCCTGGGCAACCTGGCGAGACCTCATCTCTACAATAAATCAAAAATTAGCCAGGCATGGTAGCGCGTGCCTGTAGTTCCAGGTACTTGGAAGGCTGAGGCGGAAGGTCGCCGGAGCCCAGCAGGTCGAGGCTGCGGTGGCCGGGAGTGGCCATTGCACTCAGTCTGGGTGACAGAATGAGACTCCAACTCAAAAAAATAAATAAATAATTAAATAATTTACAAAAGGAAGAAAAGACAAGAGTTGAAGCTGATTCACCCCAGTGGTGTGAACCAGTATCTATATCCCCAGAACTACCCGTTTCTGCCCTTTCCCGCTAATTCTCTGAGTTCCTCACATTTTCCTGCCTCCCCACCTCTCCTATCTTTCACATTACCCATGACCTCACATTCGCTCTTACTCAGCTTCCCAAAACCTTAATAATCCTTTGCCACTCTTTCCCTCAGATATATTCAGCCTGCAAAAACCTAACCCAGTTTAAACCCAATTACCTACTGAGTCCACTTATAAATACTAGTAGAGAAAACACAAGCTCTCTGGTTTTACTTTAAATTCATGACCATCTCAAGCAGGCACTCAGCACTAACAACTACCACACTCCTTAGTGTTGTCATCTTCTCACTGTCCAGAACAACTATTTTACTCTTGTTCACTCAAATCTGTAAGATCCTCTTACCCACCCCTCATTTTTCAACTGACTTTATCTCATATTTCATTTTTTAAAAAAGAGCCAGGTGCAGTGGCTCAAGCTTGTAATCCCAGCACTCTGGGAGGCCAAGGCGAGAGGATTGCCTGAGTTCAGGGGTTTGAGACCAACCCGGGCAAAATGGTGAGACCTCGTCTCTACAATAAATAATTTTTTAAAAATTAGCTGGGTATGGTGGCATGCGCCTATAGTTCCAGCCACTTGAAAGACTGAGGTGGAAGAATCACCTGAGCCCAGCAGATCGAGGCTGTGAGCGTGCCACTGCAGTCCAGCCTGGGTGACAGAGTAAGACTCCAACTCAAAAAAAAAAAAAAAAAAGAAGCAGTTAGATAGAAACTCCATCTTCCTATGTACTGAATCTACCGATTTACCCATATCATATCTGTTACTGTCTCCCAGAAAGCACAAAGTGTCCCTGGTCCCTACACTCAGCTCTGGACTGTATAACATCTCTTACCTTTTCTATAACTTTTTCAGCTGTCTCTACTCTCATTTATCATCTGTTTCTCCTAGTAGTACAGATCATCTTCCATTAGAATGCAAATCTGTCCTTCGGACTACCCTAAACAAATCAAAACGTATTTCAAAACTACAATAACTAACAGTGTGACAAGTTATTGAATGTACAAACAAACAAGAATAACAATACCCTGGTAACTGTTGAAGCCGAGTGATGGGTACCTGGGAGCTTTATAATACTCATCTTTCTATATGTGTTTGAAAGTTTCTGTGATTAAAAAGTCAAAAAACAAAAAACAATAGGACAAAGATTGAAGGCAGGTAGATAACTTCAGAACAACTGTAAATATTTTACATAATTGTAATAAATAAGGAAATATTCTTAAATCCTTTTTAAAGAAATCAAAACAGAAACACTGAGTACTGAGTTGGTAGAATAACCTCATAAAGATAAACTATTTCAAGTGAAATTAAAGCACAGTAATTTAACTGACATCTCTAGTGCAGACATACCCTTTGAGCCAAAAACAAACTGCAAAAACCCAGGTTTCTTTCAGTAATCACATAAATAGTTATCAACTCTGTTGGTATTGTTGTTTTGATACTGTTGTGTGGGTACTATAGTTGCAAATGAGTAATTATGTTGGCTTGGTTGGGCATCAGTATTTTCACAGTGGGAGACATACAGATATAAGAATAACAAAACTTAAAACCCTATAATCCTTAATTTAAACAGGAAATATCAGTATGAATTCAAACTGCCTTTTACCTTCTTAAAAAACTACCAGATTGATAACCACACATAGAAAGTAGTTCAAGTAACTCTTGAACAGTTTACTGAATGGGCATTCTTCATGGTACATATTCTAACAGGCAAAAGAAATGCAAAAAACCAAGTGCAGTGCTTCATGCCTGTAATCCCAGCACTTTGGGAGATGGAGACAAGAGTACTGCCTGAGCCCAGGGGTTCTAGACCAGTCTGGGCAACTTGGTGAGATTTCATCTCTATAATAAATTTTTAAAAATTAGTCAGGCATGGTGGTACACGCCTGTGGTTCCAGCTAATTGGAAGGCTGAGGTGGAAGGATTGCCTGAGCCCAGCAGATCGAGGCTGTGGTGACCGTGAGTGTGCTACTTGCACTCCAGCCTGGGCAACACAGTGAGATTCCAACTCAAAAAAATAAATAAATAAAAAATAAGAGAATTCAGTGCATTTTTATGATTGTAGTAATTTTGCCCAGAAATCCATTTACAACTATTTAAAATCTAAACAGAGACAGTGTCAAAGATTAGATTTATAAACTTAATTTTGCTTTAAAAGTCTATGTTTCAGCCGGGCTCGGTGGCTCAGCCTATAATCCCAGCACTTTGGGAGGCTGAGGTGAGTGGATGCCTGAGCCCACCGGTTTGAGACCAGCCTGGGAAACTTGGTGATATCTCGTCTCTACAGTAAAATAAAAAGTAGCTGGGCGTGGTAGCACATGTCTGTAGTTCCGAGCTACTTGGAAGGCTGAGACTGAAGCCCTTCTAGAAGGTTGATGCTGGGGTGGCCGTGAATGTGCATGCCACTGCACTCCAGCCTGGAGGCAGGAGTGAGACTCCAACGCAAAAAAAAAAAGTCTATATTCCCTATCATCCATGTAAAAGAATTTTAAAAGACTGAAATAAGTTTTTTTTCCTTATAAAAGAAATGGAAGCCGGGCTCGGTGGCTCAGCCTGTAATCCCGCGCCTTTGGGAGGCTGAGGTGAGTGGATTGCCTGAGCCCGCGGATTCAAGACCCGCCTGGGCAGCAAGACCTCATCTTTACAATAAATCAAAAAATCAGCCGGGCGTGGTAGCACATGCCTGTAATTCTGGCTACTTGGAAGGCTGAGGAGGAAGGATCGCCGGAGCCCAGCAGGTCGAGGCTGCGGTGGCCGGGAGCGGCCACTGCACTCCAGTCTGGGCGACAGAGTGAGACTCCAACTCAAAAAAAAAAAGAAATGGGCAGAATAGTAAGATAGCTGCACATTAAAATTATTTGTGTATCCCTGCTGCAAACAGCCACAAACACAGTACTTTTAAAATGTCTGCCCACCTGTGGCTGGAGTGGAGTTTTCCAATACTTATGGTGATAATAGCTTTGTTATATGGCCCCTGGCAGCAGTTCATCCTGTAACTGAGTCCTCTGTTCTCCAAGATTGCTGGATCAGGATGTGTAGTGAACAGACCTCAGTATATAGACCCTGCAACAATCATGTCTCTGGTGACTTGAAAAGCAGCAGTGGTAGTACTCAGCTGAATCTTCTCTTTGGTGCCAACAAAACATCTATACTCAATGTCTGTCATTTTGGTCAATAAATGTATTCAAACCAAAGATGAAAAGTCAACTCTAAACACAAACAAGTGTACTTCTGTCAGGTATCTTGTAATGCCAACCCCTTAAGAGTTCTCAAGTTCACAAAATTTCTGTAAACTGTGGGAAATCTTGATTCACCATCCAGTCCAGAATACTAGCAATGTCTGACTTGAGTGGGAGCCCTGTGCAAGTGTAAACACTGTCCTCTATTGCCTTCCCTAAAGTCACATTGGCGTTCTGTAAAAGGTTCAGAACCCTTGGCATAGCTCCACTAGAAAAAGTTGTGGTTTCACTCCATCTTCACTTACATCAGCAGTGTCCAACCTTTTGGTTCCCCTGGACCACAACAAGCAACCTTCTGACTTTTTTAATTTTTTTTTTGAGTTGGAGTCTCACTTTGTCACCTACACTGGAGTGCAGTGGCATACTCATGGCCACTGCAGCCTCAACCTGCTGGGCTCAAGATAGCCTTCCGCCTCAGCCTTCCAAGTAGCTGGAACCATAGGCACGTGCCACCACACTTGGCAAATTTTTTGATTTATTGTAGAGACGAGGTCTTGCCAAGTTATCCAGGCTGGTCTCAAACCCCTGAGTTCAGGCAATCCTCTCCCCTCAGCCTCCCAAAGTGCTAGGATTACAGGTATGAGACCGCGCCCAGCCCCTTTTGGCTTCCTTGGGCTGCACTGAGTAAAAAGAAATTGTCTTGGGCTGCACATAAATTATATAATGTAGTTAGTATATTCACATAATAAGACTTTTTAATATTTTTATTATACATTTTAGAAGAATGAGAATATAAAACTAGTGAGAAATTTGACCTTGATTTTGTAAAAATAATCTATTAATGTGTCTGGTTCGATGGAAGTGGTCACAATTCTTAGTAAGATCTCAAGGTGCTTGTCAGAAATATTTGTTTGAACTTTGCTCTTTGTGTGCTTCATAACTGAAAAGAGCTGCTCACAAATGCACGTGCTGCCAAAAAGTGACATCATGAAGAGACCATGACTGTGAATTTTAAAGTTTTAAAATAGAGTCATGAATAAAATAAACACTAAAAAAACATATGATATTAAAAGATTTTGTGGGGTCACATTACTAGCTGCCATGGGCAGGTATGGTAGTCAGTCTTCACTGACACATATTTTTATTTTTTGAGTTGGAGTCTCACTCTGTCGCCCAGACTGGAGTGCAGTGACCACTCCCAGCCACTGCAGACTTGACCTGCTAAACTCCAGCGATCCTTCTGCCTCAGCCTACCAAGTAGCCGGAACTACAAGTGCGTGCTACCATGCCTGGCTAATTTTTTTGATTTATTGTAGAGATGATGTCTCACCAAGTTGCCCAGGAGATTCACTCACCACAGCCTCCCAAAGCACAGGATTATAGGCTGAGTCACTGTGCCCGGCCGACATGTATTTTCTAATGGTACTCAAAACATTTTGATGAGAATGAGATCAGTATATGTGGTTAGTATTTTTCAACCCAGGACAGGTCCCTTATCTTAGCTGCCATGAGCTGCTGCTTGAGCACTGAGGTCACCATGTTGTGGTCAACATGTTCCCAGGGGCCTGCAGGTGCAACCAGTCACAATCTCCTTTTTTATTAAATTTATTCCAAAGTACTTTATGCTTCTTGAAGCTGTTGTAGATGGAACTGTTTCCTTAATTTCATTTTTGGATTTTTCATTGCTAGTATATAGATGTACAGATGATTTTTTTTACATTGACCCTGTAACCTTTCTGAACACATTTATTAGTTCTAATAGTTTTTTTAGTGGATTCCTTGGGAGTTTCTAATCATAAAACCATGTCATTTGCTAATAGCCTGACTCTAAACACAGATCTGCTGAAAGGATTGGGACTTTTGTAAAATTTAGCTGTTTATTTCATAGCAATTATGCTGCATTTATATCAGTGTTCCTCAAAATAAAAATAAAGCAGCTTGCTTGTTTTTAAAAAATGGAGACCAAAACTTGTATTCTGGATACTATAAAACATTGTAGAGCCGGGTTCGAGACCCGCCTCGGCAACTTGGCGAAATGTCATCTCTACAATAAACCAAAAATCAGCCAGGCGTGGTAGCGCGTGCCTGTAATTCCAGGTACTCGGAAGGCTGAGGCAGAAGGATCGCCGGAGCCCAGCAGGTCGAGGCTGCGGTGGCCGGGAGCGGCCACTGCACTCCAGTCTGGGCGACAGAGTGAGACTCCAACTCAAAAAAAAAAAAAAATTGTAGAGAGAAGTTAAAAAAGATTTAAGTAAATAGAAAAGCATCTCATGTGCATGAGTTAGCAGACTTAATATGTTAAGATGGCAATAATCTCCAAATTGATCTACAGATTCACTACCATCATAATCAAAACCTCAGCTGCCTTTTAAAGAATCCTATAGAAGAAAGGAGAAGAAGTACATATTTTTAGCTTTTGTTGTATCAACCTTGCTATTTATCATTTTGGTATATTGGTGTGTTTAACATTTCTCTGACACTCTTCAGTCTTTTTTCCCTGTCCTTCAGATTGCACAATCTGTACTAATCTATCTTCAAATTCATTAATTATTTATTCTGCCAGTTCAAATCTACTGTTGAGTCCTCTAGTGAATTTTTCATTTTAGCATATTACACTTTTCAACTCTAGAATGTCTTTTTTCTTTTTTTTGAGTAGGAGTTTCACCCAGGCTGGAGTGCAGCAGCACACTCACGGCCACTACAGACTCGGCCTACTGAGCTCAGGTGATCCTTCCACCACAGCCTTCCAAATAGCTGGAACTACAGGCGCATGCCACCATGCCCAGCCAATTTAATTTTTTTATTTATTGCAGAGATGAGATCTTGCCAAGTTGCCCAGACTGGTCTCGAACCCCTGGACTCAAGCAATCCTCTCGCCTCCACCTCCCAAAGTGCTGGGATTTCAGGTGTAAGCCACTGAAATTAAAAATTAAATTTCTACCTAGTTCTTTTTTAAAAAATGTCATCTCTTGGCCAGGCTAGGTAACTCCGCCTGTAATCGCAGTACTTTGGGAGGCTGAGGCAAGTGGATTGCCTGAGCCCACAGGTTCAAGACCAGCCCAGACACCTTGGTGAGACCTCTTCTCTACAATAAATAAAAAATTAGCCAAGCGTGGTAGCGTGCGCCTGTAGTTCCGGCTACTTGGAAAGCTGAGATAGAAGGATCACCTGAGCCCAGCAGGTTGACGCTGGGGTGGCCGTGAGCATGCCACTGTACTCCAGCCTGGGCGAGACAGTGAGACTCCTACCCCCCCCGCAAAAAAGCTATCTCTTTACTGATATTCCCTGTTGATGCAATATTATCATCACACCAACCTTTGATTCTGTAATCAGTTTCCTTTAGTTCTTTGAACATATATTTATATATATATAAAATGGTTACTTTGAAGTCTTTGTGTATTAAATCTGACATCTGATCACTTTCACAACCAGTTTCTGTTAGCTGTTTTTTTTCTAGTATGGGTCACACTTTCCTGTTTCTGTGTATGCTTCATAATTTTTTGGTGGAAACTGTATATTTTAGACATTATATTTTAGCAACTCTGGGTACTGGTCCCACCATTCCCACACCAGGCTTGTTATTTGCTTGTTTGTTTAGTGACCAGCTGGATTATTTTGATGAAGTATATTTCTCCCCACCCCCACTATATGAAATGTGTGATGTTGCTCCTTAGGGGCAGCGGCATTGGGTAAGCCCACAGTCACCCTAGATGACAGTGGTTTTGGCAAGACTCTTCTTTGAACACATCTTTCCTAGGCCACACCTAGCTGTTAAAATTCCACTAACTTCCAGCTGATTGCTCTATTTCAACAGGACTCTGGAGTATAAACTGCCCCCAAAGACTGACTCAATCAAATGTGGGTCCCTTTGAAGGTACACTTCCTAAGGTCAGTGTTTGAGAGTTGTTCTGATCCAAGGGCTCCTCCTTGCTGTTTCTTTTCCTGGTTCTCTACAGCAAATTAGCTGCCCTACAGTTTAATCTATATCTCTGACGAATGCATCCATCTCTGCCCAATTGCCTTGCAGGACAGCCTCTGCAGTTTTTTTTGGAAGCATCCTTAGGCCTAGGCTTTTCCACATTCTGTTGCAAATGAAGTCACTTTCTTTGGGAAAAGAGTAGGAGTTGCCAGCTTCATCCTCCTAATAAAACAACTGAGCCAGAGGCAAGTGCAGCTACTCTCATATCAGCTGTGCTCCCTGAGGAGTGGCGAGCCCATGGAACTGCAGTCATGACCAAAGTTGATGTAAATCCGAAGGCCTATCCCCTTGCAAATGTCCACCTCACCTAGAAGCTACTAGACCTCGTTCAGCAGTCACGTAACTGCAAACAGCTTCGGAAAGGAGTCAATGAGGCCACCAAAACCCTCAACAAGGGCATCTCTGTTGTGATGTTGTTCATTGTGAGCTGCTGATGCTGAGCCAGATCATTTTGCACCTCCTGCTGCTGTGTTAAGACAAGAATGTGCCCTACATGTGTGTGCACTTCAAGCAGGCCCTGGGGCAGGCCTGTGGGGTCTCCAGGCCTGTCATCACCTGTTCTGTCACCATCAAAGAAGGTTCACAGCCAAAGTGGTAGAGCCAGTCAATTCAGCAGTCCATTGAAAGGTTCTTAGTCTAAATCTGTGGCCTCTGCCACACATTCCCTGCTGACTCCTCCCCCTGAGATGGTGTATCATAATGTCTGTGTTATCATGTAGTATTTTCAGCTACTTTCCATTATTATAAAATATTATTATACTAAATCTGGTTTCTGGATTTTTGTATTGCTTTTGTTCTGTTTTTACAAGGTTGTTTCCCCCCTTCTCCGCTTCCACACTCTCTCCCTCTGCCACCCCTTCATCCTTATATCCTCTTTTGAAAAATGAACAAATGTCCAGAACTGTTGGAAGCAAAGCGGTGGCACCATTCAAGGGCAGGAAGAGCCAGGAGAAACCTAACAGAGCCAAGATAGAGATTTGGTTCCAGCTTTCATCCACTAACTTCCTACTGTGTGCAGGGTATGACAGAAGTGAACACCAGCCACTTTGTATCCTTGTGCCTGGCATAAAGAATCCTTCATACATGTTAACTTGAGAAGAGTTTCCTTTGCTCTAGAGGATTATGTATCATCTGAGGAGAAAACATGTATTCTGTAAGTTGTTAGGCTTATGTCCAAGTGTCATTTACTAATGTAACCCTGCAGCTGTTTGTTTTTGGTAACATGATATGTTCTCCCCCACCTCTCTATCCCCCAACCATGTCCCTGAGGGTGGCAGGGCAGCAGCATACCAAAGAGATATGCTGCAGGATTCCAGAGGTAACCTAGGTAAGTGAGACATGGGGATACTGGCCTCAGTCTTGAAATTCGAGTTGGGAGTGCCAAGGCAAAGATTATGAACTGGTACTGGAGTAAAGCATTCTGGGAAGATCATGGAGACCTGGCTGGTAGCTACAGCGGAGACGATGGAATTCAAAGAAACAACCTCTCTTTGAATGGGGATTTCTTCAGTGGATACATGGCACTAGCTCTGAGAGCCCTTATCCCTGTTTCCTGCCACAATGTAGGTCACATGTATTCTTTATCATATGAGGAGAATGTTAATGTGTCCTTCATCCGTGTGCACATCCTAATAAAGAAATATACCCATATTCCAATTTCTTTTAAAAAATGTGAGCCACTCTCTTTAGTTGGGCATAGTGATGTGTCCCTGTAGTTCCAGCTACTTGGAAGGCTAAGGCGGAGGAAGGATCACCTGAGTCCAGCAGGTAAAGGCTGCAGTGGCTGTAAGTGTGCCACTGCACTCCAGCCTGGGCGACAGAGTGAGACTCAGTTCAAAAAAAAAAAAAAAAGTCTAAAAGCAATGACTACACAATTGTAATTAGTATACCTGGCACCCAACAGTAACTTCTGTATCAGGTATTAAGCTATTGTCCCTCAGCATCAAACACAGCATTCTATGCTTGGCTGCGTGATCTACAAACATTCCTCCATTTTCAGCTTGCTTACTTTCTGGTTCTGCCAACACAGGACACTAGGCTAGAGGAGGGATATGGACTTGCTCCCTCCTGTTTGTTGTTTCTGTCAGTGTCAGCCCAGCAAGACCATTTATCCTGGAGGCAACAGACAATAGCAGATACCTTCTCTTGTTTTTCCCAGTAGGCCCTCAGAGGTACTAGCACCAGCTAGGCAGCGCCACCTACTGGGTTCCACCTCCACTAGGCCATTCTCCAAAGTTTCCAGATTTTAATCACCCCAATCTCTTCTCTTCATTCCCTTCCTGTTTCCTGTGCTGCAGTTACTCTCTTCTATGTTACTTCTGTTTTCTCTTTTTCCCTTTTCAGAACTCCAATACTTCTTTAATTTCCTAAACCAAATTCTCTCTAACTAGTGTGGTTTCTGTTTTCCTGCCCAGATCCTGACTTATAGTTTTTAAATATGGGGGGAAAAAATACAATCAAGGTGTCCTAAAGAAATGGCTGATTATATGTCTTGGGACTGAATTACACATACTGGCCTAAGACATCTCGATGAACCAGAAATAAAGGAAGTTATCAAAAATCAATGGGTCATTCAGGCATGGTGGCTCACACCTGTAATCCCAGTACTTTGGGAGGCTGACGTGAGAGGATCACTTGAGCTCAGGAGTTTGAGACCAGCCTGGGCAATATAGTGAGACCTCATCTCTACAAAAAAACTCAGAGCCGGGCTCAGTGGCTCAGCCTGTAATCCTGCGCCTTTGGGAAGCTGAGGTGAGTGGATTGCCTGAGCCTGCAGGTTTGAGACCCACCTGGGCA
>NW_007259238.1:1027208-1031015 GCF_000164805.1 Carlito syrichta
AAAAAAAAAAAAAAAAAATTCAGAAAAATTAACTGGATATAGTGGCATGCGCCTATAGTCCTAGGTACTTGGAAGGCTGAAGCAGGAGGATCACTTCAGCCCAGGAGTTTAAGATTGCGGTGAGCCATGATCATGCCATTGCCCTCTGGGTGACAGAGACCCTAACTCAAAAAAAAGAAAGAAAGAAAGAAAGAAAACTTAATGTGTCATGTTGAAAGGAATCAGAAGTCAAAAAAAAAAAAAGGGACTCCTATTCATATAGCATGGGACCAGTTAAGCATCAAAATGGCTGCAACTGAATAAAACACATCATATATATATACATTTGTTTTTTTTGAGTTGGAGTCTCACTCTGTTGTCCAGGCTGAAGCGCAGTGGCATGCTCACAGCCACCCCAGCATCAACCTGCTGGGCTCCAGCAATCCTTCGCCTCAACCTTCTAAGTAGCCGGAACTACAGGTGCATTACCACACCCAGCTAATTTTTGATTTATTGAAAAGACGAGGTCTTGCCAAGTTGCCCAGGCTGGTCATGAACCCGCCGGCTCAGGCAATCCACTCGCCTCAACCTCCCAAAGTGCTGGGATTACAGGCTGAGCCACCAAGTCAGGCCTCAAATTACATTATTATTTTAGAATTATTTTTTTAAAGATGGATCAATATCTACACTTTGGTTGTGGTGGTGGTTACATAATTGTATGCATTTGTCAAAACTCACAGAACTATACACTAAAAGGGTGAAATTTACACAAGTTATGCCATAACTTTAAGAAAATGAAAAAAATATGTCCTTAGTGAAAGAGTAAAAATTACTAATTTTATTAAGTCTTAATAAAGAAAAGATGAAGAATGTCTTCGTCTCTTTTTTCATTCCTTTTGGACAAAATGGGACAAATCTAAAAATATCCCCAGTAACAATGAAAGTCTATGCCTCGTGACCCTCCTAACATGAAACTAATTCTATGAAATATCATTTGGTTCACAGGAAACTGACTGAAGTTGAACTCTATTCTATAAACTAAGTTGCCGATTTTATTATGTGCCTTACTCTAAACTTTTTATTTATTCAATGAAATACAAACTAAAACAAAGATAATAAAAGGTTTTCACATGCAGTAATAAGTGAATTAAAGTTTTTGTGGCAAAGGACATTTGATTAAAATTTTGCAAGATAACTATTTTGCTTATTTTCTTGTCTTTTGAGAAGTACCTACATGTTAAACAAATGCCGGGGTCAATTTCTTTCATTTTAATCTTAGAACAAAATAGTTATGTAAGAAGTGGATATATGATTAAATTTACAAAGTGACTTACCAACATGTTTTCAAAATATAACCAAGCAAATCTCACAGCAGAGGAAACTAAGTACTACTGATATTACGTAAGTTCCATTTACAAATTTACTTATAATTTTCATAAGAATTGGACAAGGTCGTGCTCAGTGGCTCAGCCTGTAATCCCAGTACTTTGGGAGGCTGAGGTGAGAGGACTACTTGAGACTAGGAGTTCAACGCTAGCCTGAGCCAAATATTGAGGCCGACCCTATCTCTATAAAAAAATTTTTAAAATTAGCCGGGAGTGTTGGCATGCATCTGGAGTCCCAGCTACTCGGGAAGGTGAGGCTGGAGGATCCTTTGAGCCCAGGAATTCAAGGATGTGTAAAGTTGTGATTGTGCCACTGCACTCCAGCCTGGGTAACAATGAAACCTCAACTCAAAACAAAACAAAACAAAACAAAAATGTACCACATAAATATCCCAGTACCTCCCATGCTACTTCTTTTATTCTTAGATGATCTAGCCTCCTACTCCATCAGAAGCTGTCAATGCTTCCCCCACCCCACAACTCCAAACTTAATTTTTCTCTTTCTAGTTCCTCAGAAGAGGTTTCTCAACTCTTTTTCTCATTGCTTATTCCCATTTTCCCCAAGTCATACTCCATCCTTTTGCTTGTATCTTTTTTTTTAAGATGGGGTCCTATTATGTTGCCCATAATGGAATGCAGTAGCTATCCACAGGCATAATCATAACCTCAAAATCCTGGGCTCAAGAGATCTTTCTGCCTTAGCCTTCCAAGTAGCTGGAACTATAGGCGTGCACCACTGCACCTACCTTACTTCTTTTTCCTGAATCTACTAACTCACCCTCCTTTGCTTACAAACATACTCAAGTCACCTAAACTAAAAATTCTTCCCTAAATCCTGGTTCCCAGTAAAGTGATCACTTTCTCATTTGCTAACAAATTTCTGGAAGCACAGTTTATACTAGTTATCCTCTCATCCCATTCATTACTTTAATACTATTTTAAACTCCTACTAATAAAATCAACATTTTTTTTTTTTTGAGTCTCACTCTGTTGCCTAGGCTAGAGTGCAATGACACAATCCTCAACCTCCTAGGTTCAGGCGATCCTTCAGCCTCAGTCTCCCAGATAGACTATAGGCACAGGCCACCACACACAGCAATTTTTAAAAAAATTTTTGTAGAGATGAGGTCTTGCTATATTGCCCAGTCTGGTCTCAAATTCCTGGGTTCAAGCAATCCTCCTGCTTCAGCCTCCCAAAGCGCTGAGATTACAGGTGTGAGCCACTATGTCTGGCCAGCAATATCTTTTTAATTGCCACATCCAACAGTTTCTTTTCAGTTCTCTTATCACTTACCTTCAAAATAATTGTCTTTGTTTTGTACGACTTTCCCCATTCTCCTCTCTTGGATCTTCATTCTCTGTCCCCCATTCTAGACTCTCAAAGATCTCCCCCTAGCAATATTAACCCCAGTTTGGTAATGCATTTACGGTGACATTTGATGACTCTGAAATCACTATTTCCTTCTCCCACCTCCTTTCTGAGTTCCACATCTATTGTTTTGTTCCCATAGACAACAATTCCTGAATGCCACAAAGACTAAAATCTAACATTGAAAAACCAAAGCAAAAACAGAAAATCACAACCCTCTCTCTAATACATTGCATTCAGAGGTTGGCACATGGTAACCACTTTAACTGGCTTCCAGCAGAAAAGAAATAAAGACAGCACATAAACCATTGCCAGGTCTTTGTATTTTTGCCATGCTCCTCTTTTAACCAATTATTAACTATTTTAGAACAAACCTAAACCATTATTTTCTCATAAAAATCTGTTCCTACTCCTTTTTACTCCTATGTATGTGTAACACTAAAAGCTCAGAATCATCTGTTTCTCCCGCATCCTTCACTTTCAATTTATATTATTTTCCTAATTCTATCTTTGAAAATGTCTTTCACAGGAGACACTCTTATGGAAATTGGAACTGGCAACCAGTTCCTGATCAAAATTCCAAGTGCCCAGGCCATAAGAGACAAGATAGACAAGTGGGACCTCATCAAACTGACAAGCTTCTGCAAAGCCAAAGAAACCATCAAGAGAGCAAGGAGACAGCCAACAGACTGGGAAAAAATATTTGCCAACTGTATGTCTGACAAAGACCTAATATCCAGGATCTACAAGGAACTCAAATGTGCTGAAATGAAAAAAACAAACAGTCCCATTACAAAGTGGGCAAAAGAGCCGGGCTCGGTGGCTCAGCCTGTAATCCTGTGCCTTTGGGAGGCTGAGGTGAGTGGATTGCCTGAGCCCGCGGGTTCGAGACCCGCCTGGGCAGCGAGACCTCATCTATACAATAAATCAAAAAAAAATCAGCCGGGCGTGGTAGCGCGTGCCTGTAATTCCGGCTACTCGGAAGGCTGAGGCGGAAGGATCGCCGGGGCCCAGCAGGTCGAGGAGCGGCCACTGCACTCCAGTCTGGGCGACAGAGTGAGACTCCAACTCAAA